>NC_091477.1:52515041-52815041 GCF_036971445.1 Narcine bancroftii
ATTATCTGAGGCATACCTATTCTTTATGAAACCTGTTTGATCAACATGTATCAACTTAGGTAAAAATTTAGCCAATCGATTCGCTAATACTTTAACTATTATTTTATAATCTACATTCAACAAAGAAATTGATCTATACGAAGACACCTTTAATGGATCTCTATCCTTCTTAGGAATTACAGTAATTAAGGCACTAGAACATGATTCAGGTAGATCATAATGTTCATTAATCTGTCATAACACATCTCCAAACACTGTAGATAAATCTTCATAAAATACCTTAAAAAATTCAACCGAAAACCCATCATCACCAGGTGATTTTCCATTCCACATTTCCAACATAGCCGATTTAATTTCTAAGTCAATAAAAGAAACCTCCAGCTCCAATGTCTTCTTCTCCTAGTACCGGTAATTTCAACACCGATAAAAAAGAGTCAATTGATCCGCTCTCCTGTTTTTCCTCAGAAGTATATAATTTCTTATAAAATGAGTAAAACTCATCATTAATCTCATAAGGTTTGTAAGTTATAGTTGAATTTCATCTAACTACATTAATAACCCTTGATAACTGTTCTTTCTTTAACTGCCATGCAAGTACCTTATGCGCTTTCTCACCCCATTCATAATACCGTTGTTTAGATCTATTAATCAAGCATTCAAATTGATAAGATTCCAATGTATTGTATTTCAATTTCAATCTAGACAACTCTATCTTCTGATTTTCTGTCACATCTCTCTGAAATTCCTTTTTCTAATTCATCAATCTGTTTCTCTAATTCAAGGCTCTCCGTCAGATCATTCTTTTTAACCTTAGAGGTATATCTAATTATTTGACCTCTCAAGTAAGCTTTCTTAACATCCCACAATATAAATTCTCTGAACGGAGTTAACATTTTCTTCCAAAAAGAGATTAATTTGATTTTTTTTAAATTCAATAAATTCCACTTTTTTTAACAACATCGTATTGAATCTCAACGATAAGCTGCACGAACTTTTTCAGAACTCTTATAAGTAAAATGCAACAAAGAATGATCCGAAATTACCCTTCTTTTATTTTCTGCTTGCAGTATTTTCCCCTGTAAATGTGCCGATACTAAAAAAAAAAAATTTTAGAAAAAGATTCATGTCTAAATGAATAAAAAGAGAAATCCTTCTCTGTTGGGTTAAGATGTCACCAAATGTGCACTAAATTAAACTCTTTCATCAAAGCTTGAATTTGAATTGCCATTTTAGATTTTTTAACATTTTTTGGAGATTATTCTAATAAAGGTTCCAAAACACAGTTAAAATCTCCTCCAACCAGAACATTTTCATTAGCTTGCCCCAAAAGCAGAAATGCATCTGAAATAAATGCTTTATCATCCACATTAGGTGCATAAATGTGGTAAATTCATTAAAAATCTTACAATTCAACTTAAGAATACATCCTGCATTCATTTCCATTGATTGTAATTCAAAAGATACATTTTTATGTTTCAAAATTGCTACTCCCTTAGCTTTGGAGTTAAATGAAGTAAAAACATGTCCAACCCAGCCCCTCTTGAATTTCATACTTTCTTTTTCATTCAAATGTGTCTCCTGTGAAAAAGCAATATCAATCTTCATCTTTTTAATGTAAGCCAAAACTCACTTACGCTTCATCGGGTTGTTTAATCCCTGAACATTAAAAGTAGCAAATTTCAAATTCGGCATATCTAATACAATTGCTAAATACCAAAAATAATCACAAAATTAATAATAACAAAGAAAATAAATAAATAAATAAATAGATAGATAGACATTTATATATCAAACCCTCAAATTAAAATATATAGGCGCTCCAAATAAAAATAATATTCGTTAATAAGAAAAAAAAACAACAAAAAAACTACCAAAAGGTAGTAACTCCCTAAAAAACTGGGTGTGGATTACCCACTAGTGACTGATAACTAACAAAGAAGTTAGTGCAATCCCCTCCTCCCCAGCCAGCCAATCAAAAATATTAACATGATACAAAAAATTCAGCCTTGAGATTCCAGTCCAGATGGTGAACTCATTTCAAGAGTAGATGAACTCTTTCCATTCCCGTTCTTTCCACTTGTGCCTTTTTGTCCATTTCCAAGTCCATCAGATTTTCTTTTAGAAGATAATGGTGGACTCTTTCTTTGTCCTCTGACATCCGGTAACGAATTAACAAAAACCATTGCTTCATGCTCACTCTCAAAGAATTGAGACTGATAGTTTCCATAAAACACTTTCAACTCATCAGGATAACAGAAAACAAATTTGTAAACTTTACGCCATAAAACATCTTTAACTGAATTAAATTCACATTGGTGTCTGGTGATATCTCGACTCAGATCAGGATAGAAGAAATATCTACTATTCTGAACCATTATTGGACCTTGCCTTTGTCTTGCATTTTGAACTGCAAGTCGAAGAATTGTCTCCCCATCCAAATAATTCAAACAACGAACTAACACAGCTCTTGGCGGTTGCCCAGGTAGGGGTGGTTTTCTTAAAGCTCTATATGCTCTTTCCAATACCAATCCGTCAGGAAAAGACTCTTCCCCCAGTATCTGGGGAATCCAATTTTTAAAAAATTTGACAGGATCTTCACCTTCATTATCTTCTGGCAAACCCACAATTTTCATATTATTTCTTCTGCTTTGATTTTCCAAATAGTCCATTTTTTTTGTTAACTCTTTTTACCGGGCTCCTAAATGTTTAACTGATTTTTCCACCTTTACTATTGTTTCTGTATTGGATTGTACCTGTTGTTTACATTCAGAAAAGGAAGCTTCAATTTTTTTTAAGTTTTCCCGATTTTCTTTAACTTCTGCCTTAACCACAGTTAGGTCTGAAGTTATATTAGTATTCATTTGAACCACCAGTTTCAGTTGACCAGTAATAACATCCAAATAAACAGGCTGAGGTGCAGTTTGAAATGCAGGATCCAGTTCCATAAATTGTAACTCACTTTCTTCCAGCTCTTCTTCCATTTCCTGTGCAGTGGTAGAGTAAGGTAAGTCCTCTTCTTGTTGTTCTTCAAAAAGCAGCATTCTAGTCATTTTAATGCGAGTTTGGACACCCAACGATGACCCCCCGATTTCCTCAGGGGGTGGTCACTGCTGTCCCCCCGCAGAACATTTTTTAATAAAATTACGGAGTTCTCCGTAATTAACAGCGCCACCCAAGCGCATAATCGCTGCAGACTGTGTGGCTGCCGTTAGAATCCTCTTCCTCCGTGCTCCCATCTCTTCCAATGGGAGTGTTCACTGCAACAAGCCTCCAGCCTCGTGCCCGACCTCTCGGGAGCGCACTCCTTCCTCCGCAGAACGGGTCAAACCAGCACCATCTTGAGACTGGTGAGTATCTGTTCCCTTAACTTTTGTCCCCACCAGCGATCGCTGAAGCTTGGGGATTGCTGAAAACGAATCCGAGGCTGTTCCAGGTTGTTTAGGCCCCAATTCTTCTGCACTTCGAAACTGTATTTTCTTTTGTAACTGAGACTTACTTTTTTCTTTACATTAGCAGCCATAATGGCTCACCAAAATATCAAACTGAAAATTAAAGTTTTAAAATTAAAAATAAAGGGTTAAAAAACGGGCACTTAACAGAGAGGGCAGGGATTACAAGTCTGATCTCTATGCCATCTTGCCACGCCCTTGTTGATGGCAAGTTTTGTGTTTTATTACACCTGGTTTATTGTATGACAATAAAGGAATCTTTAGCTGACAGGTGTAATACTGTGCTGTTCTATGTTCTAATCTCTTTATTTCCTCTCTACGTTTCCATCAGTTATCTCTCCTCACAGATTCTGTCCTTAACCTACACAACAGGAGCAATGGAAAGTGGTCAATTAATCTATCCAAGATATGTTGATTCTGCTTTTTTTAGTTAGATTAAGATTTCAGATACTGTTCTGAAATGCTAACTTCATTTCTCACTTCTTTAAATAACCTGCAGATATTTATTAGTATTTTCTGGGTTTTCTTTCATGTTTTGGTTGACAGTTCAGAAATGTGGTGCACCAGCCACAGGATATATTGAATGTGAAGCTGTTTTCAGATTTATACAAACTGCATTTCTGGACCCACTGAGACCACCTTGAGTGATTACTACATACTGACAGGCTGGCAAGGTATCCAAAATTTGAATCTAATTTGTCAACCAAAGCCTGCTAACAATCTCTAAGGCTTTCTTTCCAATTAAACTCTAAAGCTGAAATCCTTCCTTTCATTTGAATAATTACTTTTTTTTTATTGTTTATCTTATAAATTCAAGGAGACCATTACAGCTGCTTCATTTTTATTTGGCCATAATGGTTTGTGCACATTTTGTTAACTTGTGGAGAGCCAAAAGGATCGTAATTTTCCTATTTCTAAGTAAACAGTTTGGCAAAATCCTTACAACTTTCCTGTACCCTCACCTCTTCTCTATTAGAACATAGAACATAGGGCAGTAGAGTGCAGAAACAGACCCTTCAGGCCACAATGTCTGCTGCAAACATGATGTCAAATTTAGCTGTCTCTTCTCCTTGCACATGATCCTTGTCCTTTCACCCCTCCCTCCATATCCATGTGTCCATCTAGAAGCCAATTGCATCTGCTTTGTCTACTACACCAGCAAACCCATCCATGCACTCTTATCACTGTGTGATTTAAAGACTGTCCTCCAGCATTTCACTTTATTTTTATCCTGGAAGAAATATTCTGACTGTCTATCCTGTCAATGCTTCTCATAATTTTACAAACATTCCTTTAAATCATTGAGGCATGAAAGAAAACTGTAAGACTTTATCATAAAAGATTGTCATTCATGAACTCTCAGCACCTCGAAGTAGTTAAGAATCAAATAATTACTTTTAAAGTGTGGTCATAATTATAGGAAACGTAAAGATTAACTTGTGCTCAGCAAAGCTCCACAAAGCAGAAAAAGGATAATGATCATATCATCCATTTTAATATTATTAATGTTAGCCAATATATTTTTCCAATTGCCTGCTTGGGAACCCTGGAATGGGTTGGTTTGATGTCTACTTTCAAAAGCAGAACCTCCAACTCTCCCAGTGTTCTGTCAGTCTAGATTTGTGCTCAAGTCTCTGGAGCATTGAGGTTTTCTTTGTGAATGGGCAAGGGGATTGTCTGTCATCCAAAGGTCAGCTGCATTCTGCTGCTGTGCAGTTTTTCTTCTCTGAACATTGGAAAAGAAGATGAATCAAAGCTTTTGAAAAGGCAAAGAACTACATTCAGTTTATTACGCTTAGGAAATGGACACACAACTCATGGAGTAGATAGCCCATCCCTTTTTTTTCTAACTTCACAGTAACAAGTCCTTCGGGCACATGAGCCTGCAATGTCCAATTACATTCACATTACTAACTGATCCATACATCTTTGGAGCGTGATACAGTTATGAAGGTTTCAGCTTTGATCCCCACTCTGGGCTAGATTGACAAGACTAGCAGTAGACAGTACCTTTGGACAAAGTCCTTTTTGGACAGGGAGAATGCATTTACTCAGTGTTTCGATTTCTGAACAATTCACAGGAGTGTCTGTGTACTTAGGATGGAAGGAGAAAGAGGGGAGAGCATTGTCATGCTCGGCTATTGTCAATCTACACTTACTGTCCAAGTGCCCAAATGCATACTAAAGCTTTAGCATTGGTTTTATGTCCAAACAGCAAAGCATTGACATCCTCAAAGGGAAAGGAGGAATGATTGAGGACAAACCTGAATAGAAGAGAGACAAATTAATCAGGAGTCCACCTACTAATCTCTTCAATAGCTGAGCTTCTTCAGAAAATAAGAAATTAATCTTTTCCCAGCTTGTCAACTTTTGAAGCCATTGTCAAACTTTTGCTAATTTTATTTCGCAATGACAAATGCACTGCACAACTCATCAGTAACAGTGGTAGATGAACTCAGGAAAAGGAAAAATCCCCAGAGTATGAAATGGAATCGAAGCATGCCTCAGTGCTCAGAAGTAACATTCTTGTGAGACTTTGAATTTTGATGTACAAAGTCTAACATATTTCTTCATTAACTTTGATTTGGTTTGCATGGAGGCATCAAAGTGAAAACCATTTTAACAAGGGAATTAACTGAAGCATTTTAAATGCAGTTAAAACTGCAAAATAATCGTAGCCAAGTTGTCAAGCACAATATTGAGCAATTGAACTAACTGTAATGTTTTATCCCTGTTTATTTTCATTTGCTGAGGGAGCTGAGATGGTGATTTTCATCAGTAAAGATGATGGAGAATTTTCTGTGATCACATCAGATGAAAAATAAACACTACAATGAACAGTTAAATATTGCTAATTATTTCATAAATAATACTGACTTTAATCAAGAAAGTCCATTTTTACAATCATGTTGTTACAAAAACCCTTTAGAAATTCCAACCCCCCCCCCCCCCCCCCAGGTTGCATGAAATTTATTGCAATTTATAGTTATCCTGGCATGTTGTAGTGAGTTGCAGCCCTGAGTTTGTGATGTTTCTGCAGAAGGTGTGCCCGAAATATTGTTATAGATACAATTATGAGAGATAATGAAGGAATAGCATTGTATATCCAAGGGAGAATGGTGTTTGACTTACAGGGCAATTCAAAATGAAAGAGTTTCAATGTTCTGCTGCCCTTCTGAACAGTGGAGATCAAATGTTTGGACGTGCTACCAAGGGATCAAGGTGTAGGCAGTTCATCTAGTAATTGGGGTGTTGGATGAATGTTCTGATATGTTTTCCTCCATTGTAGTATAGCCCCTACCAGTTACTGTATATATGAGGCTGGCCTACCCACTAATGACTCTTCCTTTAAGTCTCCTCCCCTTTTGCCCTGATCATAAAGGTCACGTTACCTCCCCCTTTCCGGCAGTCCTGTACTTAGATCCGGGCCAGCCAAAGTCTTTTGTGCATTAAAGCCTATTGTTCCTGCAGCCTATGACTTGTGGTTATTGATAGAGCCTATCAATGAAATTCTAGCTAAGCCTGTTTCTTAATCTTGAGAGACTTCTGACCTTTTAACCTAACAGCTTTGTTTTAACAGCACAGAATTATACATTTGGTCCAGCAGCTCTATGTTAGCAAAGTGTTATAGTGCAAACATTGCTATCAGTAAAAACAGAATGCCTGAAAAGTACAAGATTATTAGAGGTTGCCTGTATGAATTTGAAATGGCTGTCGTGTTCAAGAAACCTCGCTGCATGTTTGCCGGAATTTCCCTGAAAGATGGATGAATGTCTGTCTGTGCATGTTAATTAAAGACTTTAATTTGGCATTTTGTAAGATTTGATGCAAGAGGCTTATTGGCATTAATGAAAAGAAACGGAGCTGAGAATATCATCAGGATTTATAGAGGAGCCCTAGCTTTTCCCTCTTTAAGAGGATGAAATAAAAGGGAATCATTCATCAAACTTTGCTGAAGATACCAACCTGGAAAGCAGGGAAGTAGAAACACACCATTGAGTAGAGATGGTAGTGGCCGATGGGACTCTGAGAGTGGTAGGTGGCTGGAATGCATTGTGGTGGTGGAGACTGATATAATCAGGACATTCTAAAAGCTCTTAGACACATGGATGTTAGAAAAATAAAGAGTGATGGGTATGAGGTAGAGAAAAATTAGATTGTTGTGGACTAACTTCACATCCGTCAGCACAACATTTTGAGTTGAAGAGCCTGTACGGTGCTGTAATATTCTATAATTCACCGTTAGTGTAGCGTTTAGTGCCACCGACCTGAGTTCGAATCTGGCGCTGTCTGTAAGGAGTTTGCATGTTCTTCCCTTATCTGTGTGGGTTTCCTCTGGGTGCTCAGGTTTCCTCATACCCTTCAAAATATGCAGGGGTATTTGGGTGACTCAGGTTCAAGGGGTGGAAGGGCCTGTTGCGTGCTGCATGTCTAATTTTTTTTTAAATATTAGAAATGTTATGTATCCTTTTACAGTACATATACAACCAAATGAAACAGCATTTCTCCAGACCACTGTGCACAGCACATAAACCGTAGGTTTCCGATTATCCAAAAGCCACTTTGCCGAAATTACCAGTTATCCACAAAATTTTTTGTCAGAGACGTAATGTCACAAGTTGAAAAAAAAGTTGATTTTTTTTTATCTGCTGCGCTCAAGTGAGCTGTTTTAGTGCCATTTTGAATCCAACTGGGCTCTTGTGTCCTCAAGTGTACTTAAGGTCAGAATTACATTTTATTTCATGCTTGATAAACCTTCCCCTTGTTCTTTGTTGTTGCTGATGCGACTGAGCTTGGATCGGAGCGTGGACTATAGGGTTCCGGGAAGCTCCAGCCTGAGGGCGGCCGGGGCTTGGGGAGAGTCAGCGGCATCAACATCGGGATCTTCTGCAGGGAGGCGGACTGGATCGAAGTATTGGCAGCTCCAGTTGAGGTCTGGGTTAGAGTTTGCGGCTGGCGCGCCAGGAGCTCAGTTGGGTTGGCAGCCGTGGTGTTGTTAGGAGCTCCGTTGGGTCAGTGACCAGGGCCAGGGCTGGAGTTTCCCGGGCAGGTTCCACGACGGCGATGGGGAGGTGTCTGGGATCCGAGCCGGGACCCTGGGCACCTGGGCAGGTTCGGCGACGGCAGTGGGGATATGTTGGGGAGGGAGGGAGGGTGGGTGGGAGGGTGGGGATCCAGGCAGGTTCTGAAACGGCGGTGGGGAGGTGTCTGGGATTTGAGTGGGGACCTCAGGTACCCAGGCAGATTCCACAATGACGCTGGGGGGATGTCGGGGATCCGAGCTGGGACCTTTGGCACCTGGGCAGGTTCGGCGACGGCGGTGGGGATGTCGGGGTGGGGGGGGGTAGGGGGTGGGTCCAGGCAGGTAGGGCGACGGCGGTGGGGAGGAGTCAGAATCGGAGATACAAGTATTCTGCACCTTAAACTGAGCTGCAGATCAGATATCCGGAAAATGCAGTTAACTGATACACGATCGGTCTCGACCATGTCAGATAATCTGTATTTACATTAAACTATAATGTCAATATATAAAAATATTTTTGGAAAAATTCACTTGGTGAGTAGTTACCATCAATCTAACAGCCTGCGAAAAGCTCTTTCCCAACCTGACGCTCCTGATGTTGATGCTTCCTGATAGTGTATAGTCAAAGATTCTGTCTGATAGATGGGTAGGGTCCTCAATAATTTAAGCAATACTGGCAGTAAATGCTGTTAGTCGATGAAAGGAAGACCCCAGTGAGATCTTCTTCAGTATTTTGATGATCCTCTGTTTTGATTTCCATTCAAAAAGGCTCAAATGGTTCCTTTTATTGTAACATAATAATACATTAACAATGTAATATTGATGATACATTTCAACTTTTGTCTGTTGTAAGGCAAGTAAAGTGTTGCTATCAACATTCCCCGGTGTTGCTAACAATCGGAGAAAGAGAAGCAAAAGAGAGTCCCCTCAGAGGCACTGGGTGTCCGTGGATTCTCCTCCAGCGCTCCCGCAGCCTCTGCAGCTGTGAAAACTCTAGTTCAAACCAGTGACAACCCAGCCCAATTCCGTGCAGTTACCAAACCACACCGTGATGCAGCCGGACAGGACACTCTCAATTTTGCTCCAACAAAATGATGTCAAGATGATGGCCAGTCATCTTGCCCTCCTCCACTTCCTGAGGAAGTGTAGGAAATGCTGTGCCTTCCTGACTGATGAGGAGGTTTTGTGGGTTCAGGATAGATGAACATCATATGCCCACCAAAGAACTTTGTCCTGCCCGCTCTCTCCATGACGGGGCCATTGGTGTGCAGTGGAGCATGGTCAACCTTCATCCTTCGGAAGTCCACAACAGCTCTTTGTCACGTACATATTTTAATTCCAGTTGTTGTTCTTACACTACTTGATGAGCCTCCCAACCTCATCGCTTTTCGCTTTAACCATTTCTGATGAGGCCAACTACTGTTGTATCATCTGGCAGTGTAGTTGTGGATCAGCAGCATGAACAGTTGAGAACATTGCCCTCAAATATTATTCTGTGTGCAGAAAAATATAGATATCCCTGCAAAGAAAAGTTCAACTAAAGGTGCAATATTAATTCAAAAGTTGGTATTCATTCAAGAAGGTTGTAATACTTGATGTAAATTAGAAGTGAACAAAGCGAAGCTAGAGGGTCTGAGTGGTTCAGACAGCATCCATGGAGAGGAATGGGAAGTCAGCGTTTCAGGTTGGGATCTTTTGCCAAGTCTACCATGGGGGAAGCCTCGTATATACTTGCTGTCACCCCTTCCTACTGTAGTCTCAATTAAGGATCCTGACCTGGAACATTGATTGTTCATTTCTGCCTAACCCCAAAACCTCCAGCGTCTCTTTGTTCACATATGATTTCAGCACCTGCAGTTTCTGTAGCCACTTTCAGGTGGCCAGAATACCCCAACATAAAGCTGTTGGGAGGGCACCTGAAAGCAGAGAAACCTGACCCGAGGAGTACTTACCAAACCCTCCTCTGGTAGGTGTATTCTCTGCTTCTGACCACTCCCCCGAGGCACCTGAAAGCGGGCGGGACTACGGCCACAGTCAAGAGGAGCTGACGTTTGCTCTGCTGCACCTCTCCTGCTGCGGACCTTTCAGGTGTCAGAACAGCGCCTTCAGCGCTGCCACCTGAATGTTGCTTTGCACATACACTTGCAGCTGGCTCCGGAGCCGCATTCTCCCAACGATTCCATCTGAAAGTGTTTCATTTCATGTAAATCAAAAGTCCATTATTAATACTTCTCTATTATCATTCTGACCTCTCACCATTTCCCCATCTATTTACCACCTAAATCAAAGTCTTTATCAGGTTAAAGCATTGACTCTATAGTAGAGTGTGTTCAATCCAAGTCAGGTTACACATATCACAGATTAAAGGGTGTGGTTTATCTATCTGAGGTGGTTATGATAAAGGAATTTGAAAAGATTAGAATAATTAGAGGTGGCAGTAGAATCACATCCTTAATTGAGACTACAGTAGGGCCTATGCAGTATTAATTACATTATGGCTTGTATTCAGTATATGAGTCTGAGCTGAGGATATTTTTATCCTGTGTGGTAAATGTCTTGAACTCAATGCCTGAAGGGGTGAAAGGTGGATTAATGAAACCCCCCCCCCCACCCCCATTACATTTAAATAGTACTCAGATATCTACTTGAAGAGCAATATCTACCTGCAGAGCTCTGAGACAGGATAATCTTTCCTAGTTTGCTTTCAACTGGCTGAAGTTTGATGAGGTGAATCTCCTTATCATGGCTTACAGGAATGTTATAATGTATTGGAGTAGATGGAGGCCACTCAGCCCCTCAAACATTTCTCCTGAGCTAATCTTGGAATCTGCTCTGCTTTCCTGCCTATTCCCCATAAACGTTGACTCTCCCATAGATCAAAAAAGCCAAAAGAATGACACCAAGTTCTATGTTCCTCTCTCCTCTCACCTCCATGAGGAGAAACATATTCCTCAGCATCTCCCTTCCCAAGCCATCTCAGAATCTTCTGTTTCAATCAGTTCATCTCTCCTAATTTCCAACAACCCCAAAGATTACAGGTACAGATATTCAACTGATGATATTGTTAAATTGATTACAATAATTAATGCACCAAGAAAACAACTCAACCAACCAATGATAGTAGCATTAAATGCTGAAAAGGCTTTTGATCGAGTCAAGTGGAATATTTTATTTAAAATGTTAGAAAGATTTAAATTTGGACCACTCTTTTCTGGTTGGGTGAAGGCTTTATATAAAAATCCATCTGCTTGGGTGGTGACAAATGGACAGCTGTTCTCATCATTTAATTTGTCTTGATCAACTAGACAGGGCTATCCACTGCCACCGGCCTTATTTGCATTGGTTAGAGAACTATTGGTTCAAGTTATTAGACAAGATGTTAATATTATGGGAATTAAAGTTGGTGAGGAAGAGTATAAAATTAATTTGTTTGCAGATGATGTGTTAGTATACTTAATACATCCTAGAAACTCTCTGGGGCAACTTCAGAATCTTTGGAAACAATGTGGAGAAATGTCTGGTTATAAAGTTAACTGGGATAAAAGTGAGATATTACCAATTTCTGATGAGAATTATTTAGATTGTAAACAGGTGGTCTAATAAAATTAAATATTTAAGTGTAATGGTCAACATTGATTACCAAAATGTATATAATTAAATTATTTACCTTTATTAAATAAAATTAAGTTTGACTTGAATAGATTGAAGAATTTACCTCTAAGTTTAATAGGAAGAGTAAATTATATTAAAATGAATATATTTCCACATATTCAATACCTTTTCCAATCTATTCCTTATTCAATACCAAATTTTATGACTTGTTCATGGCAATAAATTCTGATTCTGATATGTCTTAAGCTTCTGTGCCTTTCTTTATGAGAAAGTAATCCTTCAGCTCCCATCACATCCCATTCATTGTGTTCTGTCCATATATACACAAAGGAAAACAGTTCAAAGTCTTTTAATGTTAATAGTATCATATTCATTCACACATACTGTTTTGTACCTTGCAACATTAACCATTGCCCCTGATGTGCCCACTCATCCAGGATTACTCCTCTTTCTGTTTGAGGAAATTTCCAACAATCTCAGCTGCTCAATATTCAGTAGCAGTAGGATCCTAGACATCCCCACAAAACTCTTGCATTGACTACAACAAGCCTCGATACATCCCTCAACATATACTCCTGAAGTCTGGAATGTGCCAGTGAGCAGCATTCCCTCAACAGTATCTCAGTGTTCTAGACAACCAGCACATTTCATGCAGACCAAAGAGCATCTTTCTCTGAGTTGATGATGTTCCAGCAGAACTGGGCATCTATCTCTGCATGCATCCTCAGCAACAATCTGTAATCAGTTTTCTGGTATGCTGCTGCTGGAGATAAACCGTGACAAGGACCCTTGTATCCATCTCCTCACACTCTTAGCAAGTCCACAGTCTGCGACTCCCCCTGAATCTTACAATGACTTCTAGTTGCAGCCTGTTTCTCCCTTTTATACCATGGTCAAGCACACCCCATCTTTAAAGAAGATCTTTAAAAAAACATTATGCTTTGGCCTCCTTTGCTTCAAAGGACCTCCCCGACAATTGAGCCAATCTCTCCTTGTGATTAAGATGCTTCAGCTCTGGCAAGCTTCAGACAGGATTGCAATGAGCATTTTCACTTTAACCCCATTTCACATTGTGATTGGAAATTTCCTTTCAATTAGGGTTGATGCACTGTGTATTACATGTATTGCCAAAACTGGTATCAGCAGGTAGTGAGATTAATTCAGCATCTTGGAGGCAGATTCTCCTCCCTGCTATTTCCACTAAATTGATTTTAATGCTCTTTGTGGACATTCTATTTTGTTACTTTAATTGTATTAGCTATGTTCTGCGTGGTAGCCTGCAGGGTCTGGCACCAGACTAGCAAATGCAACAAGTTGAGGCATAATTGAGTAATAATTGTGATATTATAAGTTGTGAGCTCACAGAGAAGAGAAATGACCCTGCAAGGCAGCTGCACAAATCCATTTTCTTGACGCATTAATCTGAAACATTGACTGACCACTTTTATCCATGGATACTTCCTGACCCATTGAGTCCCTCCAGCTTCTCTTTGTTCACTCTTAACTTAATAACCCTTGGTCATGTTGTTGCTATCAAGTATGAAGATTGGTTGCCAAACTTTCTATGTTTCAGGGATGACTATGCTTGAATGACTCCAAGATACTTCAGGAAGTCCTTGAATAGTCAGAGACAGCTTAATTCTTCATTTCTCACTTCTCAAAGTTTCCTTTTTTTTTCCTGATTGACACAGCATGTGGGTAATTTGCCAAAAACCATTGTACAATAGTTATCTTTTTTAAACATTTAAATATATTCCATGCTATTTGTACAAGAATGGTTAGATGATGCATTTTAGTTAACACAGCTGAAAGTAACTTATCATGTGTTTTTAATCAATGTCTAGTTGTCATCTCTGATTAACTTGATTCTAAAATGTACTAATAATTTTAAGAACTTAAATGGACACCATTAGAATTGTGATAATTTCAAACTATGGAAAAATCCATAGTCATCTGAGGCAAAAAAAATGAAAACATCTCACTTTTCTTTGGATGTGCCTTGCACTTGGAATTATATGATGTTGTGGAATCACTCAGCTGATTTCAGAGAAATCGCACAGACAACACTTCCAGCATGAACATTTTGACCCCATTTTAACTTTTACAAGCAACGTGAAATATTTAAACCTGCAACTGGAGAGCATAGCCCCCAGTTTGCAAATCCCTTTGTTTATCTGTGAAGAGAAAAGTTTTTATTCACGGTCATACATCACAAAAATGTAGTTTAAAGGAACCGTTCATTATCAAATTTCAATTCTGCTTTAGATTTCATTGAAATTGAATCGCATAGTGCACAAAATAAGGTGGTGCAATGCAATTCAATTTCTGAGCTGTTAAGTGACCAATAAATCTATTTTTGCTGGTGTTGGCTAATGGATCAGTGCTGGAAATGATACTGGTGCAATTTCCTGCTCTCTTTCATGCATTTTATCAACTAATGTCTAAAACAGATAGATAGGTCCTAAGCTTAACATTTTATCTGAAAAAAAAAACAGCATTACAGCAGCCTTTAAACTATCTGCTCAGAATATATATTGACAGAACTGTCTGACTTGTTGGTAAGAATATTATTTCTTTCACCAAGTGGATGTGTGCCACATTATCTAAACTGTGATAAAGAGAAAAGTCAAACCAGGGACCAAATGTAAAAATCATACTGTTTCATGATGTTTGATAACCTTTAATATGAAACATTAACAATGAAATTGATGTCAAGTTTGTAGATCTACCATTTTTTAAAAATTTGTTAATTGATTAGTATCAAAATTAAGTATCATTGGACTGGAATATTATTGGTTGATCATTATGTGTTGCTTTAAAGTATGCTGATTGTAATTTATATCTTTGTTCCAAATGAATAGATCGTAAAACCATTCTTGCATTTTAGATCATTTGCATTCTGCTTTATTTTGGATTTAATTATACAGTTTTGTATATTGGTCCAAATAATATTTCCCTGAAAGCAACCCAGCAAAGATTTATTATCATCTCAAAGGAACAAAATGAGGTTTCTATATTTCAACCACAGAAAATGTGGCATAACACTGGCACACGGGTTTGATCCTGAGCTTAGCTGCTGCTCATGTAAAGTGTGCACATTTACCCTGTGACTGTCAGGGTTTCCTATATGTGCTTTAGGTACGATGATCCACGTTTTCAATTGCCCTTCAGCTATAGAGTTCAAAAATAGATCACTAAACCCATCAAAGTGTTTGAATTTATTTATTTGTTTTTTTATAATGACTTTGTTAATCATCTAAAACAGGTGGTAATCTTTACATCTGACAATCAGAGACATTGAAAAATGTTTTAAATACTGCTTTGACAGGAGCCAAGACATCATCTGAGTCATACCTCCTGTCAGATTCATATTTCACATTTATTATCACGATACATAAATTACAGAACATCCACAGATTCTTTTTTTCTGTGGGTCAGGCAGAATTACCACTTATTGATAATCCAAAACAAAACTGTACACAACGTACACATGTAAATAGATTTTTAAAAATGTTAACAGTATTATGAGGCAGTTCATTTCAGTGTGACTGTCACTTTAGGGGTTAACAAGTCAAGGGATAGTATAAGCTGTGACCATTCACAACTGTGGAGAGAACTGAGTTGACAGTGTGTACCCACTTCGCTACTTTTGAAGAGAAGAGAGGAAATATGTTGCTTTTATCCAGGGAAAGGTGCGGAGAGACATGGGAGTGAAACATTTAAAGGAACAGCACACTTTGTGATCAGCAGCCATTTTAAAGAAAAGCACTGTGTGAGCAGCAGCCATTTTAAAAGGAACAGCACTGTGAGAAGCAGCCAACTGAAGGAGGACTGTGCTGAAGTGGCTCTCTGTTGTGATGGACAGTTTATTTGTTTCTCCCTAAAAGGAAATTTTGAGTCACTCTGTGACCAAAGGAAAGGTCACTTTGATTGATCCTTGCCAGGATTTTTTCCAATGCTTCCTGTAGATGTTCTCAATGGTGGGGAGGGTATTGCCTGTGATGTCCTGGACTGTGTCCACTTCCTTTTGCAGGGCTTTATGCACAGAGATATTGGTGTCCCCATACCAGACTGTGATGCAACCGGTCAGCACACTTTCCACAACACATCTATAGAAATTTGCCAGGGTGCTGATGTCATACCAAACCTCCGCAAACTCCTGAGGAAGTGGAGATAGTGACTTGCTTTCTTCTTGATTCCATTGGAGTGCTGGGCCCAGGAAAGATCCTCTGAGATAGTGACTTCCAAAAACTTAAATTTGCTCTCCTTCTCCATTTTGATCCCCAAATGATCACTGGATTGTAAACCTCTGGCTTTCCCTTCGTGAGGTCAACAATCAATTCCTTAGTTTTGGTGACATTGAGTAAAAGGTTGTGGTTGGTGCACCATTCAGCCACGTTTTCGATCTCCATCCTGTAAGGCGACTCATCCCCATCCTTTATGCAACCCATTACTGTTGTTTCGTCAGCAAATTTGTAGATGGTAGTTGGTATTGTCATACCGAGCCACACAGTCATAGGTTTAAAGCAAGTAGAGCAGAGGGCTAAGAACGCAGATTTCTGGTACTGATGGAGATTGTGGAGGCGATGTTCTTACCAATCCAAACTAATTGTCGTCTGGAGGTGAGGAAATCCAGGATCCAATTAAGCAGTGGCATTTTGAGTCCCAGGTCTTGGAGTTTGCAGATCAGTTTTTGGGGGGATGATGGTGTTAAATTCCGAAATGTAGTCAATAAAGAGCATCCTGATGAATGCATCTTTACTGTCCAGGGGTTCTAGGGCTTTGTGTAGAGCGACTGTCATCCTGTTGCTACGATAGGTGAATTGGAACTGATCCATGTCACTACTCCGGCGGGAGCTGATCTGGTTCATCATCAGTCTTTCAAGATTCTTCATCACTGTTGATGTAAGTCCAACTGGTCAATAGTCATTAAGGCAGGTTACTGCACTCTTCTTGGGCACTGATATGATTGATGCCTGTCTGAAACAGATGGGTACCAGACCCTGCCTGAGTGAGATGTTGAAGATATATGTGAATACATTGGTAAGTTGGTCAGCACAGATCTTTAATTCTTGGCCAGATACTCTGTCCAAGCCATGACACAGCTGTCGAGTATCCTTTGTTGTTTCCATTTTCTTTTAGAAACTCCACTTCACCTGGGAGATGGCTTTCTGCAGGTCATACCAGCTCCTTCTGTAGTGATCTTAATCTCTGGACATATATGCCTGTTACCTGGCTCACAGCACATTACAGATTTCATTGTTTATCCAGGGCTTCTGGTTGGGGAAATCCCTGAATGATTGGTAAGGACACACTCATTCACAGCTCTTTTGATAAAGTCTATGACAGCCATGGTGTAATCATTCAGATCCTTAGCTGAGTCCTTGAACACTGCCCATTCCAATGACTCAAGGAAGTCCTGTAACTACTCTACCATCTTCTAGCTCTCTTGATCTCGACAGCTTTTTTTTTATGTTCTCTCTGTATGAAGTCAGAAGGAGCACAGCCAGATGATCTGACTTGCCAAGATGCAGTCTCAGGAAAGAATGGTAGTCCTTCTGTATCTTGGTGTAGCAGTGATTGAATGTCCTGGAATCTCTAGTACAGCAAGCTACATGCTGGCGGAAGCTGAGAAGGATTTTCTTGAGTCAGAGCTGGTGAAAGTGGTCAACTGTTAGAATTTATTGTTAGTATCAACATTAACATACAAGGCAAATCAAATTTTAAATTTAAATAGAATTGATAAGGGCACGATCCCATAACTATTCTGGCTCCGATTTGTCCCTTCCTTCCCTGTTGTCGGGTTTCCCTGTTGGTACCAACCTCCACTTCCAAAGCTGCTCTCACTCTTGCAACCACCGCCTCGCACACACCACTCTTGGTGTGGTCCCATTAGTGATTCTTGCTTCCGCCGCACCTTCCTGACATTTGTTTGGCAGCCCAAATCCGAGATAAATTATTCAAGATGGCACTGCAGGTCATTACCTACTTCAAGCTGGTTTTGGTCAGGCTGAGCCAGGGCCAGCTGTCAGCCATTTGGGTCGTTGGTTTGATTCCTCCCAGGGACAGACCTATCCAACCCTCTGACCCACATGCCCAAACATAAGATGAGTACCTACCATTGTCCAGATAGAGGAGAACACACAGACATGACTGGATGAGGAACTGAGGAAGTTCTTCCAGTCTGTTCCACTTCCGGTCTTCCCATTTGTGATTGCCTTTCCTGGTCCAACCATACCTTTCACTTCCTCAGAAGCCTAAGAAAAATTGGTACATCACATTGCACCCCTGCAGATCTCCTATTGTAAGTTTTCTGTTAGGATGCATCACTGTTCTACCAAAGATAGCCGGGTAAACATAACGCAGGACTCACACAAACACCACTTCCCTCCATCGACTCAATCTACATTTCCAGCCACCTCAGAAAATCAGCAAACATATTTAAGGCCAGTTCCTACCCTGGCCACCATCTTTTCTCCCTTCTTCCATTGGCAAGAAAATTCACCAGTATGAAATCGTGCACTTTTCATATTCAAGGACAGCTTATTTCCTGCCACTATTAAACTCCTGAACAAATGTCACATTAGTAAAATAATATTGGCTTGCTGCATTCTAAATGATCTCTCTCTCTGCAAATCTGTGGTCTGTACTGTTTTTTACTTACTATACTTGTGTTTGGATTGAGTTGTTGGATAACACAGAAAACAAACCTTTACATGGACCTTGTTTACTTGACAAACAAACTCAGTCTTCCCTCTCCATTCTCAGTTCTGATGTTGGGTCCCGACCAGAAACATTTACAATTCATTTTCCTCCACAGGCATTGCTCAACCCCTTGAATTCCTCCAGTAGTTTGGTTTTTGCTCCAGATTCCAGCATCAAAGAGATCTCAGCAGTGCTGGAGTGATACCCCGGGAATATTCTGAAGGTCTCTAAATGGCATACAAACCAAATCCAATGCAGCAGCAGACAACACAACTTCAATCCCAGAAGAATTCAACGCTTTCTATGCCAATTTGCACTCCACCAGGGGGTGGTATCCATCTGTTTCAAACACCCATTAATCATGCTGGTGCCCTGGAAGAGTGTGGTAACCTGCCTAAATGACTATCGATCAGTGGCACTCACATCAACAGTGATGAAGTGGTTTGAAAGGCTGGTGTTGAAGCAGATCATCTCCTGTCTGAGCAGCGACATGGATCCATTCTAATTCACTTACTGTAGCAACAGGTCTACAGCAGATGCCATCTCACTAGCTTGACATAAAGCCCTGAACACCTGGACAGGAAAGATGCAAACATCAGGATGCTCTTTATTGGCTACACTTTGGCATTCAACACCATCATTTCCTCCAAACTGATCAGCAAACTCCAAGACGTTGGACTCAACACCCCACTGGGTAATTGGATCCTGGATTTCTTCACCACCAGACCAAACTTAGTGAGGATCAGTAGAAAATCTCCACCAGAGTATCACAGGGCTGTGTTCATGGCCCCCTTCTCTATTTGCTATCTTCTTTCTTTCTTTGGCTTGGCTTTGCGGATGAAGATTTATGGAGGGGTAATGTCCATGTCAGCTGCAGGCTCATTTGTGGCTGACAAGTCTGATGCGGGACAGGCAGACACGGTTGCAACGGTTGCAAGGGAAAATTGGTTTGTTGAGGTTGGGTGTTGGGTTTTTCCTCCTTTGTCTTTTGTCAGTGAGGTGGGCTCTGCGGTCTTCTTCAAAGGAGGTTGCTGCCCACCGAACTGTGAGGCACCAAGATGCACAGTTTGAGGCGATATCAGCCCACTGGCGGTGGTCAATGTGGCAGGCACCAAGAACTTTCTTTAGATAGTCCTTGTACCTCTTCTTTGGTGCACCTCTGTCTCGGTGGCCAGTGGAGAGCTTGGGAAGGCGATGGTCCTCCATTCTGGAGACGTGACCTACCCAGCGCAGTTTGATCTTCAGCAGCATGGATTCGATGCTGTCAGCCTCTGCCATCTCGAGTACTTCAATGTTGGAGATGAAGTCGCTCCAATGAATGTTGAGGATGGAGCAGAGACAACGCTGGTGGAAGCGTTCTAGGAGCCGTAGGTGATGCCGGTAAAGGACCCATGATTCGGAGCCGCTATACACCTATGACAATACCACCATTTACAAATTTGTTGATGATACCACATAGTGGGTTGTATGACAGCATACAAAAAGGATACTGAAAACTTGATTGAATGGTGCACCAATAACAAGCTCTCACTCAATGTCACCCAAACCAAGGAGCTGATTGTTGACTTCAGGAAGGGAAAACCAGAGGAGCACAATTCAGTGATCATTGAGGAATCAGAGGTGGAGAAGGTGAGAAAATTGAAGTTCTTGGGAGTCACTATCTCGGATGATTGTTCCTGGACCCAACCCACTAATGGCATCGTGAAGAAAGCACATAAGTGCCTCTACTTCCTCATGAATTTGTAGAGGTTTGATCTGACATCGGAAAACCTGCCAAATTTCTACAGAAGTATGGTGGAAAATATGCTGACCAGCTGCATCACAGTCTGGTATGAGGAGACCAATACCCCTGAGCGTAAAGCCCTGCAAAATGAAGTGGACACAGACCAGGACATCAGCGGCAAAAACCTTGCCACCATCAAGAACACCTACAGGGAACACTGCTTTTGGAGCCAAGGAAGGAGTGACATTACCTTCACCATGCCTTTTTCTTGTTGCTACTAGGTACCACAAGACTCATACCACCAGGTTCAGGATGAGCTTCTACCCATCCATCATCAGTCTCCTCCACAACAAACACAATTAGGGACTCATTTAATGACTCTTACCTTTGCATTTCATTGATTTTATTTTAATTTCTCTCTGTATTGCAGTCAGTTTGTTTACATTTATTTATTTGTTTATATGTGTACATTGAGTAGAGTTTTTGCACCACCAGATTTCAGATTTACTCAGATTTCAGGTTTGTTGTCAGACATCACACAAAACCCATAGATTTTTTTTTCCTACAGGTGGGGCAGAATTACCTCTATTGGCAGTGCAAAAAAAAATGGATGAATCCTGCCTCACTCGGAGGAAAAAAGAATGTCAGGGTTGTTGGTGATGTAATGTATGAACTCTGGCAATAAATCTTAAAGCTGTCATGATCAAATCGCGTTATTGTTTGTGTGAACTTTATTTTTGTGGATCCAAAATACACAATAAATACTCAATTCAATTTGATACAGAGAGAATGTGAGTACAGAGATATACCATCCCTGAAACCATATAACCATATAACCATTTACAGCACGGAAACAGGCCATGTCGGCCCTTCAAGTCCGTACCGGTTGAAACGTTACCTGGTAATGGAGAAGGGTGAGGTCGGACTGGTCATTGTGGGAGTACTTGGTGCCATCATTAATGAATCATTTGTAAACCTTTAACTCAGGTTATTTCAAGACAGTAATTTGATTTTAACCACTCAAGAATCAACAATCGAAATGCAGTGCCACCTTAAATCCTGCAACTTGCTGTCACGTCTCTGTTCATTTCTTCTGTAAGATCTATAATTGGCGCATTGTTTCAGATGTCCCAATGCCAGTCTTGATATGTCATCCTATTTATTTATCTGGCTTTGTGCAACTAGATTGTTGAAATTTAAACCCAAAGAACAAAGTTGCTCTAAAAAGTAAGTTGCTGGAGGAACTCAGCGGGTCAGCCAGCAGTTGTGGAGGAAATGGAAAACCAACCCTTCATCAAGGCAGGTCCAAACTTACACCATCTGCGGTCTCTTGTCCTGATGGCTGCCAGTCAAGTTACTTTGCACTTGTTTTGTAGTTTGAATGCAAGCTACAAGGTTGTGTAAGAATTTTAAGCAGATTGTTCCATCATGTACATTTTTCTCTGACCAGATAAACATTTGTTGATTGCATTACGATGTATTTTTAGAACAAAATCAACAACTGAGAGCTCAAAATCAGTAACATATATCAGACTCAATAATTATTTCCTACTTTACTGCTGAGACAAGCCACAATAGTTGATGTGCACTAATTGTGACCCAAGGTTTTTATTTTGTTTGGTTTCATTTTGAGCTGTTGTAATGGCAGCTATGTCTCTGGGGTAGACCTGCGGGGAATGGGGAACAAAGACAGTGCTCCCTGGCAGGGTCCAATCACCCAGTCTGATTGCCGTCAGCTCTGACCAGGCTTTAAAAGGACTCTTCCAGGAAATTATGGTGTATATTTTTTAAATCCTGTGACCGTGGGGCCTGGACCCAAGAATAGAGGCACCTATGATTGCCAGTGGCCGCATGGGGTTGCAGACTCTGGGGAAGCAGAGGACTGGTGCAGGACTCTAGAAAATGGGCAGACCACACCACTTTGGAGTGCACTTGGTAGAGAATTTCACCTGGTCCCTTAACACAAGCTCCATAGCCAAGATAGCCCAGCAGTGCCTTCACTTCCTGCGAAGGCTGAGGAAAGTCCATCTCCCACCCTGCATCCTCACTACATTCTACAGAGGACATATCGAGAGCATCCTGTGCAACTGCATCATTGCCTGGTTTGAAAGCTGTACCACCTCGGACCGCAAGACCCTGCAGAGGATAGTGAAGTCAGCGGAAAAGATCATTAGGGGCTCTCTTCCTACCATGAAGGATGTCTACAACACTCGATGCAGGTGGAAAGTAATAAACATTGTGAAGGGCTGCACACACCCCTCATATAAACTGTTCTCCCTTCTTCCATCTGGTAGTAGGTACCACAGCACTTGGGCCCTAATGTCCAGATTGGGCAACAGTTTTTTCCCCCAAGCCATCAGGCTCCTGAATTCCAAGAACAGATGTGGATAGTGTACCCTGGACTTTTAATGCACATATCTTAATATTTTAATATTTTATGTTTAACTTCCATTCTAACATATTCTTAAATTTATGTAAATCTGCTCTATGATCCTGGAGAAACTATCTCATCTTTACTGTGTGAGCATAGTATGAATGATAAATAAAGGTGACTTGACTTGACAGAAGGAGAAGCAGAGGAGACATCCCATGGGATGGTTCCCACAGCGGCAGAACAGTAAGGGGTTGTGAGGCTGAAGTACACACAGGCAGCGGGCTGTTGGAGACGCAAGGCAAGGAATCCACATAGGCTGTGGACTGCCAGAGACTGATTTGGGACTGGGTGAAGGCATACCCTCTGCCCCTCAGGAGGATACTTGGGAAAATCCTTATCTGTAGGATCAACTTGAAGTTGATCATTGAGTTAAATTCTCTGCAATAATTGCAGGAGAACCTTCACTAGAAGGATGTAGACGGGTCTACCATAGCAAAAAGGTTGCTAAATTAATGCTTGCTTTGTCAATGTGTTCAGAAACCATTGCAAAATGGCCAATCGCGGGGAGCAGGTGCAGGTCTTAAGTATAAAGAGAAGACATGATCTGCAGCCACAAATTGGGTCAGGAAGGGCTGAGCCAAAGAAATGTTGCTGTCAGTGCAGCTTCGGGATTAATATGAAGTGAAGGTGACTGAATTCGGCAGATCAAAAGCAGCCAGTTCAAATGGGCTTGGCTGAGAGGCTGAAGGCCTCCCACCAGACTGCAGGCATGGGCAGCTTCCACCAGCTTCAGGGAATTGGGACCAAAGATCAAGGAGATGTAATGGGGAACAGGCAGCTGGATGCTGGGGCTCGAGGTCATCATTCACAGATTCCCTGCAGCTGAACATTGTATGGGAACAACAGGACAGCTAGTCGTGGATATGGTTCTTACGGGAGCAGAGGAGGAGGCTATCTTGGAGGACAGAATGTGATCCTCAACTCTTGCTACCTCTGAAGGCACTTTCTTTCCTTGTACTTTTTTTTTGCAAAATGGCACTGGGGCAAGAGACCCAAGTGCTCGCCTTTGAATTGGGGGCAAAAAGAAAAATTTCAATGCGTCTTGGTGCATGTGACCATTATAAATAAATCTAAATCTAAATGCACTTTGCTCTTTAACATTCACTTATCCAGGCTTTCCTTGTATCTCATCAATTGTAATCAGCTAAATCAATCAAACTAAATGGGATTGAGTGATTTAACAAAGGAAAAATCATCATGTGAGAACTGAACAAGATTTTTTATAAAAAAGAAAAAGCTGGAAACAAAACTCAGAAAGCAAAATCAGACAAAGAAAATGTTTACAGTTTCAAGACAACAGAGTGATGAAAATTGCTGCGACATAAATAAACATTAGTACATTTGCAAGGAATAAAATTTCCCACAGAAAGAATCTGATCCACATTCTCATTGTTTGGAGTCATCCTAGAATAATGCAGAAGTGAGAGAGTCAGGGTCCAAGAGTGCCTTTCTCTGGGCCTTGAAATCCTCCTTTGAATTCTTTGCAGGACCTCATTGGTTCTGGTCAACATGCACTTGTCTAAGTGCTCGTTCCCTCTTTGCTAGATCCTCATGCAGGATTATATTGGTTTGGGCGCAGGTGTTGAAACAAAGGGGGTGAACCTGACTAAATGACTATCAATCAATGGCACTCACGCCAACAGTGACTTTGAAAGGCTGGTTTTGACATCATCTCCTTGCTGAGTGGCGACATGAATCCATTCCAATTCGCCTAGCATAACAGGTTTACAGCCAATCCTATCTCACTGGCTCTACTCAAAGCCCTGAAACACCTGGACAGCAAAGACACATACATCAGGATGCTCTTTATCGACTACAGTCAACACTATCACTCCCTCTGCAAACTCCTAAACCGGCCTCAATGCCCCACTGTGTAATTGGATCATTCCAGACCACAATCAGTGAGCATTGTAAGACCATCTCCACAATCACCATCAGTACCAGAGAACCACAGGGCTGGATTTTTAGTCCCCAGCTCTTCTCACTATATACCCATGACTGCGTGGTGTGATGTGACAACAACACCATTTACAATTTCACTGACAATAACATGATAGTGGGTTGTATAAAAAGGGGCAATGAGTCAGCATACGGGAGGAAGAATGAAAACTTGGCTGAATGGTGCACCAGCAATAACTTCACACTCAATGTTACCAAATCCAAGGAGTTGAGAGTTGAGTGCAGGAAGAATAAACCAGAGGTGCATAATCCAGTGATCAGAGGTGGAGAGGGTGGGCAATAAAATTTATTTTCAGCGAGGTGGTACAGCAGTGCAAAAAGAAACATTTAACCCTGAGAGACCCTAAAATGTGTTACCGACCAGAGGTCCAGACCAATCAGGGACCCTGTCAAAGGCCCACCTCATCTGATAAACATATGTCCAGAATCTAGAAGCACCTATCCTCCACACCCGGCATGTAGGTATCATAACACATCAACAACCCACGTATCACAAGGAGGGGAATGTCAGCTCGAACCATACTTAGGAGTCACTATCTCGATGGCCAATCCTGGGCCCAGCATACTAATGGCATTGTGAAAAAGCTCGTTAGGAGTTTGCAGAGGTTTGGTATTGCATTGGAAACCCTGGCAAATTTCTACAGATGTGTGGCGGAAAGTGTGCTGACCAGCTGCCTCACGGTCTGGTACAGGGACACCAATACCCCTGTAAAACCCAGGACATCAAAGGCAAAATCCTCTGCGCCATTGATAACATCTACAGGGAACGCAGCTGTCAGAGAGCAGCAGCAAGCAGCAAGGATCTAGAAAACCCAGCACACGCTCTGTTCTCGCTGCTGACAATAAATCTGAAATCTAAATTTAAAAGAACACTGAAAATTAGCTCCAACTGTTGTATTTAACTGCAGCAGATCAGATTTCAGATGAGCATCTACAAACCAAGCATGTTATCAATTTCAGTGTGTTAGTCACTCAGTTATCGTCAGCTTTCAAATTAACTGTGGTTCATCATTTCCCAGCCTCCCTAAAACCTGTGGCTGTGAAAGAAAGTGGACAATATTTCAGTAATTCAGTGCTCTAAAGATATTCTGTATTTGAGAGATCATAGGCCCAGTGTGCTTAATTTTCCCTCGAATAACTGCCAGTTCTTGCTGCACTATTTTTATCTCAACATTTAGGGCGGCACGGTTGGCATGGTGGTTGGTGCAATGCCTTTACAGTGCCAGTGATGGGACCGGAGTTTAAATCTTGCACTGTCTGTAAGGATTTAGTACGTTCTCCCCGTGTCTGCGTGGGTTTTACCCGGGATCTCCGGTTTCCTCCCACAATTTGTTGAATAACGGGGTGTAGGTTAATTGGGTGTAAATTGAGTGGCACAGACTCATTGGCCAAAATGGCCTGTTACCGTGCTGTATGCCTTAAAAAATATATCCTCTATGAGATAGGGAGATCAGGCCTATACACACTACTTCATTTACAGGTAATGTACAAAAAGGGCTTGAGGAAAATTGGCAGTGAAATGTAATACTTATGTGGATCAGCAATAAACCAAAACTTGCCAATCTTACACTCAAACACCCTTTTTTGAAAATACAAATCATTATCATTTCATTGCAAAAGCAGCAAACGACATTGGATTAAGGTGGGTGCAGGAAAGTTTGGGAGAAATGTAAATGTTTGGCAAAGACTAGATCTCTCGATCTAATTTGTTTTCTGTGCAGTAGCTTTCTATGGTTCTAAGTATTTTTCTCAGGATGGTGAGTGCCTGGAAATCATTGCTGAGGGGAGGTGATGGAGGTTGGTACAATAGGGACATTCAAAATATGCTTAGCTAGGCACTTGGGTATAAGAAAAACAGAGGGTTGTGGGTGTGAGGTAGGGAAAACTTAGATAGTTGTGGAGCAGGTTTACATTGGTCTGTGTAACATCCCAGGCTGAAGAGCTGTAATGTTGTTTTCAATGTGGGTCAGTCCATGTGGTGTTAGCAAAGGTGAAAGTAATCCCAGCTCCATCTGCAGAGAAACTTCTCACTGAAGCCTTCTGGATTCATGATGTGGTTCTGTTCAGCCAGTCTGCTGAAATTTTCAAAACGATTTGCATCAAACACAGGAAAGCATTAATCAGGAACAAAAATGAGAATAAAAAAGTACCACCAATTGTTTTCAGTATTGTGCGGTCACTAGAAGCTCAGCAGAGACTTGTGTCAGTTAATTATGTGAGTTCAGTGAAAGCACCATGCTGGAGCAACTCAGCAGGTCAAACTGTCTTTTATATAGCAAAGATAAAGATACTTAACAGACGTTTTGGAGAAATGTCAGTAGGCCTCCGAATAAAAGGATAAGGGGGGAGGTGTGGGGGGAGGAGCATGGTAGCAAAGGCAGGAAGTAAGTAATAGGTGGAGAAGGGAGGGAGAGGAAATGTGTACATTTCAAGGTATGGAAAAACAATGAGAGTTCAGTTTGCAGCCTTTATTATAGTTGAAATAATGTTCAGCATATTTGGAAAACTAACTTCTTATGTGTGCAAACAGTCCAAAGGCTGATAATTAAGCAAACTGGCACTCTGTCTAAACTACTGACACAATTTATTAGCACCTTCTGCATAAGCTACTTAGTCCAGAGAAGCACCATCAGGATTGTTACCTGAATATTTTAACAGAACCATCTCTGCTGAGATTGTGATGAATCTAATTTATTCAAAAGGAAATAGATTTTTATCCCACCTCTCGATCTAATGGAAATGTCTCTGTAAATACTTCAGAAACATGGGATCTCTCTTAACCAATCTGAAACATATATGTGCAATTGGGGAATGGTCAATTTGTCTGCTGTTTCATTGCCAAGTTCTTCTTTTGAATAACAATTTTGTTTTTGAATTAATAATCTTACTTTTTACAAAACAGAAATGAAAAATAATTGTATGTAACTAATTTTAAGTTTATATGAAAAATTGGATGCATAGCGTTCATGTTTATATTCATAATGAACTATGATGTTCAATACACATTATCACAATGCACTGAAGCCTGTTTCTCTCTACTTCACACATAATGTTACAATTGAGTTTTCCAGTATATTTACAGCATTAGGCCTGAGCACAACTCTGAACATTTGCTCTCGAGCGATTATTTGGGTTATTTACACCTGGAAACTTTTACCAATAATATATTGCAATTATTAGCAAAATGTTCCAGGTGTAAATATCCTAAATAAAGAATATTCTCTCAATCTACTTTAATCATTTATCAGTTCGTTCTTGTTTTCCTCTATGTGATTTGACAGCCACCAGTTCTTTTTCTTAAAAACACACCAGAAACCAATTATTTTATTCCTTATCCTTTGCTGGCAGAAATCAAATGTATTCTTTTTTCCTACTTTATTTCCACCCTTTGCACCAATTCTCACCTTTGTTCCAGCATCTGAGGGAGATTGACAGGATGGGTGCTGAGAGGAGATTTACATTTGTGGGATAGAAAAAAATTATGTGATATATTCACGGAATAATTGGCAGAGATAAAATGGGATTTCTGCTTGTGATTTTTTGTTGGAATTCACTCTCACAGAGAACTGTGGAAAGAGTATTAAACATATTTGAATTGCAAGGGATTAAGGGGTATGGGGAAGAACAGGAAAGTGGTATGAAGGCAAAGACTGGATTGGCAGTGACCTAAATAAATAATAAAGCTTGAAGGATGAATTTGCTAACTCCTTCTTGCATTCTTTTGTGACTCCCATAAGTGAATACAGAGTGATAAAATTTATAAGAGACTGTGGAGTCCCATTATGTTCCTAGGCTGTGTTTTGCTGGTTTGAATGACTTTGATCCATGTTTCTAATGAGTTTCTTCATTATGGGTGGGAAACCCACAATAGAACCTGGTGACAAAGGAAAGGAAGGAGAAAATATTAACATCGGTAAACATCTGCCTTGCTGAACTGTGGAAATTATTGGACCAAATATAATTGTGCATCAGTAACTTTTTTGTCAGGTTTTATTTTGAGTGTATTTTCTATCAATTCTTCAGAGTGCCGACAGTGATAAAAGCAGACTATTTCAGTCACCTTACCTTTTAAAGGTTAATCTTTGGAGAAATGGGATTTTAACTTGTGTCAGCAAGGAATGACTTGAAGCATGACACTTGATAAAATGTTAGGCACTGAGCTCAAACATATCAGAAGCAGAATAACTCCAGTGTGTGGGAACAGTTGGAAGGCCCTCTACAATCACACACTCACCGACCTGACCAGCCATAAACGTGAAAAAATTGTCAAGAATAGGATGCTGAAAATGACCTGGGACTCTACTGAACTGTACCCAGTAAGTTGACAATACAGCAAGGTAGTAGAAGGAAGCAAAGCAAAGGCACAAGAAAGGAATTGGCTACTCGTGGAGAGCAGGAGCTCACTGTAGTTCAAAATTCAAAGTTCAGAATTTATTGTCCTAATAAGTACATGACATCTCATACAACACTAAGATTCTTTATCCTGAGGGCCAACCAGAATATTTACTTATCGGTCGGGCAAAAAATTGTATCCAAGAAAAGATATGTATACAAAAGAGAGAAATTGAAGCAGAGAAAAATGTAAACAAAATGCAATGTAGAAGAAGCAATAAATATTCAATAATAAATAATGTGCAAAGTCAGAGCCCTTCAATGAGTCCCTGATTGAGTTTGTTGTTGAGGAGTCTGATGGTGGAGTGGGAGCAGCTGTTTTTGAACCTGCTGGTGCGAGTCTTGTGGCTCCTATACCTTTTTCCTGATGGCAGCAGCGAGAATGTCCTGGGTGCTGCGGATCCTTGATGATTGCGGCTGCTCTCTGACGGCAGCGTTCTTGTCGATGCTCTCGATGGTGGGGAGTTCAGCCTGTGATGTTCTGGGCTTTGTCCACTACCTTTCACAGTGCAAATTCTCCTCAGAGGTATTGGTTCCCCCAGAACAGGCCCTGATGCAGCCACTTTCCAAAGTTGGCCAATGCCATATCAAACCTTTGTAAACTCCAAGGGAATTATAGGCGCTGATGTACTTTCTTCAAGATGATGCTACTGTGTTGGGTCCAGGAAAGGTCCTCTGAGATAGTGAATTACAGGAATATAAATTTCTCACCCTCTCCACCTCTGGTCCCTAATTATTGTATACCTCTGGTTTCCCCTTCATAAAGTCGTCAATTGGTTCCTTGATTTTGGTGACATTGAATGAGAGTCTGTTATTACTACTCCGTTTAGCATTTTTTAATCTCTCCTATATGATTGCTCATACCCCCATTTCATACAACCTACCATCAGCAGTAAATTTGTAGATGATGCTGCTGTTGTACTGAGCCACACTGTGTGTAGAACAAGAGGCTAAGTATGCAGCATTGGGATACCCTAGTACTAATTGAGATTTGAGGAGGAGATATTCTTGCCAAACTTCACTGGGGTCTTGAGAAGAGGAAATCTATGATCCATGTTGGAATTTGCTGAACAGTTTTGAGGGGATGATGGTGTTAAACACCAAAATGTAGTCATTAAAGGGCAACCTCATGTATGCAGATTTTCTGTCCAGGCATTCCAAGGCTTTATGTCGAGCCAGTGTGATGGCATCTGTTGTCGCAGTAGGCAAATTGGAGTGGATCCATGTTGCCATTCAAACAGGAACCGACATGGTTCAACACCAGCCTCTCAAAGCATTTCATCACTGCAGATGTAAGTGTTACTGGTTGATAGTCATTTTGGTGGGTTACCTCACTCTTCTTGGTACGATTGATGCATGTTTGAAACAGATGGGCCCCACAACCTGCTGGAGTGAGATGTTGAAGATATCCGTGAACACATTGGCAAGTCGGACACCTTTGGTTTTTACTTCTCGGCTGGGCACTCCAGATATTTTCCTTGGATTCACTCCTCCTGAAAGCAGCCCACATGGTCATCCTTGAATATGGACAGGAGAGGATCATCAGGAGACATGTAGATTTGCAGTGGTGGTTCTTCCTTGTTCTGTGGTCAAACTGGGCAGAGAAGGCATTGAGCTCATGGGGGAATGAAGCCTTGCTGTCTCCTACTGCACCAGATTTTGTTTTAAAGTAGGTTATGTCATTTAGGGCCTGCAACAGCTGCTGGATATCCTTCATTCTTTCCATTATCACCTGGAATCTCCACTTCGCCTGAGATGGCTTTCTGTCGGTCATATCTGCTCCTTCTGTAGTGATCTGGATCTCCAGACATAAATGCCTATGATCTGGCTCTCTGTGGGTTCTGGATTTTATTGTTCAGTCAGAGCTTCTGGTTGGGGAAATCCCTGAACAATTTGGTGGGGACATCCTCCTCCACAATTTCTTTGATAAGCCCTGGTGTCATCATTCAGATCCTCAGCTAGTTCTTGAACACTGCCCAATCCACTGATGCAAGGCAGTCCTGCAACCATTGTTCAGCCTCCCATGACTACCTTCTGGCTGTCTTGATCTCTGGAGCCTCGCTTATCATGCCCTGTCTATATGCAGGTAGAAGGAGCACAGTCAGCTGATCCGACGAGAGAGAGAGAGAACGGTAGACCTTCCTTACCTTGGTGTAGCAGTAATAAAATGTGCTGGGAGCTCTGGTACAGCAGGTTACATGCTGGTGGTAATTGAGCAGAGTTTTCTTGAGATAGGCCTGGTTAAATTCACTGACTATGATTTGTAGGGTCGAGGTGGGCCACTTTTTGTGGACTGATTACGTCGTGCAGCTCCATAAGGGCCTGTTTTCTTTTAAAATAGGCATTGAGAAGGATACAAACTCCTGAGGGAATTATTTATGAGAACTCTGGGGTCTGCATTTAATTGAGATTTGCTCTAAGGCAGTAGAGCAGGTCAACATAACCCCAATGTTTGTGCACCAGTCAGCATTAACTAAGAAGCACACATCATGCTCTCCCTCTTTGCCAGCGTACGAGTTCCAGTCCATTCTGTGAATAGTGAAACCTTCTGGTAGATCGTGGCATCTGTTGTGTTTTCTGTTAGCCAGGTTTCAGTGCAGCAAACCAGTGAGATTTGTCCCGCCTGTCTCTGAGAAAGAAGCAACCTTGCCCTGATGTCATCAGTTTTTCTAATGACTGTCGCCACTGCTAATGAGAAAGAAGAACCTAACCTTTACTTGGTAACTTCAAAAAGTCTTCCCAAACCCTCTCGGACATTGATCAGGGATGGATTTAATCTGAATAGCTTCATTTTATCATGGAAAGGGAAATATATTTATTTTGTATTCAAGGATTCCTTTCACATCTGAAAGTCTATCAATCTCCATAGCTTCACAATGCTGCAACTAGAACAGATGCTGCCTGAAGCCTCCAGAGATGTGTTCAATCTGACCTCGGATGTTAAACATAAGTTGCTGGTGCATTTTTTTTCTGTGTCTTTTAGGTTTCTTCCAAGTGCTCCATATTCTTCCCACATCCCAAAGAATTGTGTGTTGGTAGATTAACTGGCCTCTGTAAATTGCTCCCAAGTGTAGGTGAGGGGTAGAATCCTGGGGGAGTTGATGAGTGATGAGAATGAGAACAGAATAAAATGGGATTTGAATAGTACTAATGTAAGTGAATGCTTGATAATTGGCTTGCTGTTAGTGGGCCAAAGGCCTACATCTGGGATGTAGGACTCTATTAACTGCATAACATTTTCTTGACCTGAGAACTAACTTCAAGGTGAAGAAATTCCTTTTCATCCCTCATCCGAAAGCTCAGCCCCTAATTTTGGTTTTGTGTGTGTAATGAGTCCAGAGGACCTCAAAACCCAACAGCAATAGAAATTCACCAGGAAAAAATGGTTACTTAAACAGAAGTTGCTTTTAATTTTATTTAAACATAAAAACTGGATCAAACTTTAACTTATTACTATTAATTTCACCTAACTTAACCCCCTTCTAATTCTAAGCACACGTGTATGTAATGTGTATATGTTCAGAAATATTATTTGCTTTAATAAGCCAGTCATTCACTTCTCAATTCTCCAAGTTCACCGGTATCAGGCAATTCTTATACTGTGCACAGAATTTAACATTTATGAATTTTTACCAGGGACTGGTGCTTAAGGGTAAATGGTTACTGCTCAGGAAGGTTCTTGTCAGTTTCAGAGAGATATTTGTTGCTCATTGGACTCACATAAACTGATTTCCTCTGATCAGTCACTTCAGTGTCTTGCCGAAGAAACTTGCCCCATCATGGGTTTTCTAAATGGTAACCTTTTCTTCCAGGTCACTACAGAGTTCCTCTTGTTTCCTTTATTTCAGGAGAAATACTCCAGCCAGCTATTTCCTCATGTAAGGACTACAAGGGTTTTGAACAGGTGGAACTCAGAACACACAGCTCATCTTCAAAATGGGGTTTTCAACAAGCCTGCCAGCTTGCCATGTTGCAGCCTCAAAACCCACTGTAGAACTATCCTCTCTCTTTCCCTCTTTCTCTGTCTCTCTCTCAAAAACAAATCCTCTTTGTTTTATTTTTCTCTCTCTGTTTGTAAAACCCAGAGCACCTTCCCAAGGCTCCAAACCCAATCTTGAAAGATCTTTATCAGCACTTAAGCCCAGGCTTCAATCCATTTGCACCTGCTTCTGAAGTTCCTTCCAAAGTAGTTTCATTGTTTTTGCAAAGGCACTAGTGCCTCATTGTCTCACTTTCAGCAAAGCTCTTGTATTTTAAATGAGATCTCTTTTGTGAAATGTTATTCTGATTATGAAGTGACCTACACAGTAAACCCCCCACAATCTATCTCTTTTAAAAAGATATTTATTTATAATATATAATATAAATCCCATAACACATTCCCCTACAAAGGAATTTTAACTCTCGAGCTATAACTAAACTGACATTACAATCACTACAGCGATAACTACACAATATATAACGTGTTATAACAATGTATCCTAATCCTGAGAGTTTATATTTTTACATGTTCCATTTTATCATCTTGACAAACAATCTGCTATTACATTATTTGTATTTTTGATATGATTAATTTGCAGATTATATTCTTTTAATATTAAACTCCAGTTTAACAATCTTATGTATTTATTCTTCATTTTATTCAAAAACACCAGAGGATTTTGGTCAGTAAATATCACAACTGGTTCATGAGTGGTATCCAAATGCACATCATAATTCTGCAGGCAACTATTATAGACATCAGTTCCTTCTCAATAGTGGAATAGTTCCTTTGATGAACAATGATTTATTTTGTAAAGTAGGCAACTGTATGGTCAATTTCATCATGTTTTTGTTACAAAACTGCACCTGCTGCCCCCTCACTGGCATCAACTGCTAAAGAAAATGGTTTGTCAAATAAACTTTAGTCCACACAAATTTCTCCCCTTTCTTCAAAAGGTTGGTTAAAGGAAGAGCAACCTCAGCAAAATTTCTGCAAAATTTCTTATAATGCCCTGCCATTCCTATAAAACCTCTCAATGCTTTCTTGCCATTTGGAATAGGAAATTCAGAAATTGCATTTTCATTAGCTTGAATAGGTGAAACTTTGCCTTGACCAACTACGTGACCTAAGTATGTCACAGTATCATGTCCAAATTCACTTTTAGCTAAATTAACAGTTAAGTTTGCTTTAGATAATCTTGCAAACAATTTGTTCATTTCCCTCAGATGTTTTTCCCATGTGTCACTTTTTTTGACCAAGTAATTTGTATGCATCAACCCTTAAATTACCAAATTAATCATCCTTTGGAATGTTGCAGGGGCATTTTTCATGCCAAAAGGTAACATTATACTCATATAAACCAGATGGAGTTACAAAAGTCAAATAATCTTTCCTCTCTCAATTAAAGGCACACATCAGTAACCCTTCAACAAATCCACTTACCAATTTTTTTTCAATACAGTCATCTATTCTTGGAATAGGATAAGCATCTGTTTTAGTGACTGAATTACCCTTCCTGTAATACGGCTCCTAGAACGCTTCCACCAGCGTTGTCTCCGCTCCATCCTCAACATCCATTGGAGCGCTTTCATCCCTAACGTCGAAGTACTCGAGATGGCAGAGGTCGACAGCATCGAGTCCACGCTGCTGAAGATCCAGCTGCGCTGGATGGGTCACGTCTCCAGAATGGAGGACCATCGCCTTCCCAAGATCGTGTTATATGGCGAGCTCTCCACTGGCCACCGTGACAGAGGTGCACCAAAGAAAAGGTACAAGGACTGCCTAAAGAAATCTCTTGGTGCCTGCCACATTGACCACCGCCAGTGGGCTGATAACGCCTCAAACCGTGCATCTTGGCGCCTCACAGTTTGGCGGGCAGCAACCTCCTTTGAAGAAGACCGCAGAGCCCACCTCACTGACAAAAGGCAAAGGAGGAAAAACCCAACACCCAACCCCAACCCACCAATTTTCCCCTGCAACCGCTGCAACCGTGTCTGCCTGTCCCGCATCGGACTTGTCAGCCACAAACGAGCCTGCAGCTGACGTGGACTTTTTACCCCCTCCATAAATCTTCATCCGCGAAGCCAAGCCAAAGAAAGAATATGTACAGAATATAACAGTTCCATCAGTTCTAGGTACCAGAACACAAGAACTCCAATCTGAGTTTGAAAGTCTAATAATATCATTTTTCAACATATATTCCTCCTCCTGATCCATGATTTTACTCTTCTGAATGTTTATTCTATTTGGGCATTGTTTTATGGAACTTGCTTCTCCCACATCCACATCCTGACAAATCACTGACATCCTTTTTGGCACATCAGGAAACAAATTTGCATATTTGAAAAGTAACTGCTTCAACTCTCCTGTTCTTGTGATTTAAGATGGCCTAACTTTTTCTTTAAATTTTCCAAAATTGCTGTTAGACAGGTACACAGGAAATATGGTTTCTTTAAGATTCTGTTTCCATAATCCTGTCAACAACTAACACCTCTGATACAGACTGTACTTTTACCTCATAATAAAGTTTCAACATATTTATATGACAAACCTGAGTTTTATTACTATGATCTGGATTGTTTTTCACATAATTAATTTATTTCAGTTTTGATCTCACTTCGTATGGTCCAGAAAATTTAGCTCTAAGAGGATTGTCATGTGTTGGGAACAAAATTAACACTTTATTTCCTGTCTTAAAATACCTCACTTGAGCTTTCCAGTCAAGTAAATGCTTCATTTTACACTGATCTATTTCTAAATTCTATTGAACCAAAATCCTCACTTTTTCTAACCGATCTTTAAAATTTGAAACATAATCCAGCCAAGTCCAACTGTACATCCTCATTAACCCACTGTTAAACATCTTTAAATGTCCTCTAACCTGATGTCCAAACACAATTTCAAAAGGGCTGAAAGCTAATGAATCCTGCACAGACTATCTTGCTTCAAATAACAGTTAATGAATACCTTTGTCCTAATCTTCCCCATTCTTCAGACAATAAATCCTCATCATATTTTTAAGAGTAGAATACAATCTTTCCAAAGCTCCTTGAGTTACAGGATGTTATGCAGATGAAATGATCTGTTTAATTCCCAACAGCTGAAACAACCCGAACATAAAGTTGGTTCCTTGATCACTCTGGATCTCTTTAGGCAACCCAAAAACTGTGAAAAAAAATTCCAAAACCTTTGTCATTGTTTGTTCTTTAATATTCCTTAATGGTATAGCTTCCGGAAATCTCAATGTCATACATATAATTGCTAATGTCCCAGACTTAGTTTTAGGCATAGGACCAACGCAATCCACAATAACCCTAATGAAAGGTTCCCCAACAACAGGAATAAATTCCAATGGAGTTACTGGAGGACTCTGGTTAGGTTTCCCCACAACCTGACAAAGGTGACATGCCCAGCACCAATTTACAACATCCTTCCTCAAACCAGGCCAGAAAAATTGTTTCAAAATTTTATTCATGGTTTCTTTACACCCAGATGACCACCCAAAGGTGTAATGCAGGCTAAATTTTAAATTTGACTCCAATAAATTCTAGGAATAACCATCTGATGAATCACCCCCACCCCCCACCCACCCCCCCCCCCCCCCCCCCCCCGCACTTCATTAGCTGGAACATCAGGAGGTCTCCATTTCCTCATTAACAATTTAAGTAATTTCCACAGGGCATTTCAATTAATCTCTTCCTCATTCACAGCTTTCTCCCTTGTCAACAAGATCAGAATTTGTCTTTTGCTGCTCAATTAACTCTTTCCTTGACAAAGAGAAATCCTGACTCTCAGATGTCACTTGCTCCTTCTGGACTATTTCAGAAGTACTGGGCAAGTCTCTATCAACTGGATCTTCCTTTGCTCTCATCATTTTCTTAGACAAAGAAACACACCTGCACATGCAGGATACATCACACAACCTTCTTGAATTTCATCCTTACTAGGCTTATTTGTTAATCTCAAAGCTGACCCAACTTTATCCTTTGCACACAGCCCACATTCCTGGCAGTCCCGCTGCTTCCTTTTCTCCACTGCCTTTTCACCAAAACCTCCCACGAAGACATGGTGAACACAACTGATCAACATAAATTGTGCCATCTGTTACGCTTACTTTTGTCACATGTGGCCCTCAACACTGCTCACGTCCACAAACTTGGAAGGCTTCATCACCACTGGTGATGCTCTATTGTGGGCTTTTGAGAAGCCTCTCAAAATGTACAATGGTTCTTTCGAACAACCTGGACAAACTCAAAAACAAATGTCAGAATGAACAGTCCCTGCTTCGCACAGCAGGCCAGTAATTGTTCCATAAATAACTTGGAACCTTGCTGCCTCCACCCACATTGCGATTTTCTCAGCCCTTCCTCCCAGGGACTCAAGCATATTTTGCAAACAAAACTGTAGCAAGCGAACCATCCTTCAATTTTTGTTCAGCTTATACCAACAAAATGTAATTAAAAATTGGTGTCCATCATGGACATTTTACTTTTACACCTTTTTATCCATTAGAGGAAATATATGGCATTGCAGTTTTTAAAAACAATCATGATGTTCTCAATGTAATACAGAAGAAGTTCAAAGATCCGGATAGCAGAAATCAGGATCAATCAAGAATATGGACTTTTCGAAAACTCGTATCCTTTTTAAAAAAATTAGCGTGCTATGTGCCACAGATGCACAACGAGCCATCAAAATGTTCCATTAATGAACTAAAAACAAATCATTCATTTGTTATTAAATAACTCTTGCTTTCATTTGAATACTTTTACAATGTTCATTTTTTTTAACATAATTTCCAGCCTTAACACGCTTTTTTTTAATAGCCAAAGGTGTGATGTCTGCATTTGGATCATGTGGGCTCTTTTTCTTTGAATCAACTATCAAAATTGACCCAATCATCTTTTCTTTATTCCTCCTTAAATTGGAATTTTAGAAATGCTGCCCGAGAATCTGTAAAATCCGAAAATCCGGATTGCCCCAACCCCCCTCTGCGAGCAGGCAGGATTTTTGCTCTACTGTATGATGAGGAAAGCTGCAACACGGGAAAGTGATGCCTTGGTTTTTTTTTTAATTTGAGTCCTTAAGAAATATTTCCTCTCAAATGGACTGCTATTGCATGGCATAACAACAGGGAAATGTACATCTTTAACAAAGCAATCATTTTTATTGTTAATGCAGAGTGGTGCAATATATACAATTAACAATTTTCTTCAGGAGTAATGTGGAAATGTGGAAATACATCAAATTAAATAATTTCTCCATATTTCATCAACATTATTTCTAATATAATGTGAAGATAAATCAGTTAATAACATTCTGTAACCTACCTTCAACTCTATCATCCTCCAGTCTTTGCCACATTTTATTACTCACATTTGATAAGACAGCTACAGGATGTGTATAATGTGGTATCCCATTTCAAAATGCTTTAATCTTTTCAGCATTCAGTTCTGACTGATACAATCCCTGTCTTAAAGGGGGGTTGGCTCTGTTTCTAATTTATACAACTGATTATGGGCAGAAAGATCAGATCCCAGACTTTCAAGCTTAAAGTGCTGGCAAAGGCGTGGTTGTTTTCAAAATTAGTGGGAATAGCTGAAATTCTTCTGCACCCTGACCAGAATAGGGGACCTTTGTCTCATTACGACATGGATTGCTGCACCAGGGTTCTTCCATCTTATTTCAGGATTGATTTGTTAGTTTAATTAATAAGCATCATTTCACTCACACACACATCCTGAATTCAGTGATTTCCCAAAATGCCAGCACCAAATGGCAATTCAGGACCTGTTGTGACTGTGCAAGAACTGTGGTTTTGCCGAACTATTGTTCCAGTCACATCCATCCTTTTTTTTTATTTTGTTTGGAATCCAATCACTCTTGTGCTCCTAGCAGAAAACTAAAATCCTAAATTAGAACTGTACCATACTAAGTAACAATGACTCCCTCAGTCCATTTGCTCTGCCTACTTAATGATGTAAAATAGATCAGAATAATCAACATGGTCAAGGCAAAAAATGCAAACCCAAAATACTTGGGTGGGGGGGTTGTCCAGAAGATTAAAGTTTTTCTATTTTTTTTCCCATGTTAGAAATTTGCCTCTGAATTTGTCCTCAATTTCTAGATTACAAACATTGTAATCAATAAATTACTGAAGCATTTGTTAAACATATTAGCAGCTGTCCAACCAGTCTCCCTCTCATTAGACCTCTTTTTACAGCTAACCCTTGTAGACGGCATAATGTGCATGAACCCTATAATGCTCTTTCATTAAAAATTTAATAAAAAGCGAATATTTTTTTAATTTGACAGAGACAATGGTAGTACTGAACTAACAAGTAAAGGGATACTGTCTTTGCTTACGCTGTTAACAAAGCTACAAGCTATGAATAGGAACACATAGAAGATAACAGGATCTGGGTTCACTCAAAGAAGATCCAGGAGCAGCTCCAAAGTCTAAGTGGCAAAGGGATGAAAAATGTACAGCGATCACTATGGGTGATCAATCTGTGCCAATTTGCAGAGGAACTTTTTTCCTGCATCATTATTGTTTCAGGATCCAGCAATTGGAGACATCAAGAGTGGCATTTCATCGAAGACTAAAAAAGCACTGAGGCTGAGAACTTGAAAGAAAAATAGTGACAACAATACTCAGTGTGTCAGGCAGCAGCTGAGGTGGGAGAAACCATGGAAATTTCAAATCTAGATGCACACCAAAGAAACATTTGAAATTGAGGATGGTGTAGGGAAGGAAGATTGGCGAGGAGAAGAAAGGGAATGTCTGTGATTTGATGGAGACCAAGAGAGAATGACTGATGGAGATGATGCTGTTTGAGAGAGGGTGGTGGAAGGCTTGTTAATTGCAGGTGATCTGACTTCAAGGATTGTAAATAGGAGGAGATGAATGAAAACTGAGAAAGCCCTGCCAAAGGGAGTAGACACAGCCCAGTACATCACATTCAAAACTCCCCACCATCAAGCAGCAGCAATTGTCGGGGATCCACACCACCCAGAGCATCCCCTGTTCTTGCTGCAATCAGCAAAGAGGTATAGATGCTGCACGTCTCCTACCACCAGGGTCAGGAACACTCACTACCTACCCACACCCCCCCTCAAATCGTTAGACTCCTCAACAACAAACTCAATCAGAGACTGATTTAAGGCCTCTTACTTTGCACATTATTTATTATTGAATATTTTCTGTATTGCACAGTCAGTTTGCATTGATTTCTTTGTTTACATTTCTTTCTTTTGTATAAAGATCTTTCCCTAAGTACAGTTTTTTTGCACTACCAAGAAGTAGAAATTCTGCCTGGCCCACAGGAAGAAAGGATCTTATGACTCTATGTGACGTCATGCACTTACTCTGTCAAAAATAATGGTAGTGCTGCCGCTGGTGCGGACTCACCGAGAGTAAGGCATGGAGACTCAGCGCTCCTGTGGATTTCGACTGCCCAGTTCAATACTGTCAGTTCCGTACAGGTTTTGAACAGCTCGTTAAAGGAGCCAACAGTAGTGTTACTTAAAATCCCATGACCGTGGGATCTGCGCCCGAGATGGTGGCACCTGTGATTGGCAGCAGCCGCAAGGGGTTGCAGACTCCAGGGAAGCTGATGAATGGCACACAGCCCAAGAAAATGGGGAGACCATTCCCCCATCTGAGGAGAAGCAGAGGAGTTGATCCACGGGACGGCGACCATGGCAGCAAATCAGTGACAGGTTCTGCAGCTGAAGGACCCACACAGGCTGCTGGAGACTCAAGGTGAGGAACACACAGAAGCTGAGGGCAGCTGAAGACTGGGGTCAAGGGACTCACACTAGGCTGCGGACTGGTTGAAAGGGTACCAGGTATTGGAACCGAGGGCGTTGAAGGATTCTAATGTCATCGGTGGTTCGAATTTGAAGCTGGGGTTACTGATGATTTGAACTGGACTCTGTCTGGCTGTAGAGACTGCAGGAGCATTGGAGGCGAATCTCCAGACATTCGGTGACTCTGGGTGGGAAACTTTCTTTTGGTTCTCTTTCGCTGATTTTAAGAGGTGCTTCAAGCAATTTTTGCCGATGACGAATCTCTCTGCTTTACATCAGACAAAAGCAATTTTGTGCAATATGACACTGTTTTTATTACATGACAAAATTAAATTTGAAGTTTGAACTTTGTGGAGCTATAAAATACAAACCACTGGATAAATGTAAGTTCTGATGTGAACTGAAAATAACAATGCTGTTTATCATTATTGAGTTCACTGTTGAGTTCTGACATCTGCAATGTGCCTGGAGAGAAGATGAGTCATTCTTCAAACTTGCATGGAGTGCTAAAAGCCAAAGACAGAAAGGCGAAAAATGGAGAGGAGTGAAAAATGAAAGTGACAGACAACTGAAAGCACATGATCTCCATTGCAGATTGAATGGAGATGTCCTGAAAAGCAGTCTCCCAATCTGCATTGACTTTCTCCAACCTAGATGCTTCAATATGATGTGTGTTACACCAAATTGGAAGAGTTGTAAGTGGATAACTGTTTTGCCAACTGTTCCAATGGAGTCCAATAGCTCAATGCTTGGCCCAATATTCAATTTCCTGAACACCAAGCACCATTTGAAGCCAGACTAGTCTACATTGAACCCATATCTCCACATCTTCTAAGGAAGGTTCTTTGGAGCTGACCAGTTGTGGAGATGCTTGAAATGCTTTGGATGCTTATTGGAACCCATGGCTGAACAAGGAGGCATTCCAAATTTCTGATGGAGATGTAAGGAAAAGGTGAAAAGTTAACAGCACAGGGACACCCAACTGGACCCCCAGACAAGTGAGTAATTGTCAAAGAAATTAGGTTACCAGCAAGGTCAATGCCAGGAGTAATGCCCCAAAATTTATAAATTTCACCACCTTGGTTCAGGTTAGCAGAAATATCAAATTGCACTCCCTTGCAGGCATCTCCACGTATTATATGCACCTGCTGAGTTTCTCCAACATTTTTGTGCATTAAATTATATACACAAGACTTGCTTAACAATATTCTTTATCAATCAGGCTTCTCACCAAAGAGTAATGAATCACTGTTCTGCATGCTACCTGAAGCTTCTTACCCACAGTTCACAATTTTGGTACACTGCTAATATTTCAGCCGTACATCATTCAGTACATCATAAAGCATTCAGTTACACATTTATCCCTCTCATGCAATACAACCAGTGCCTCCAAAAGCAATCCACCATGCACGATCCTTCATCCATTGACTTACAACACAGGTGAACAGAGTACTGGCCATGTGAGAAAATTAAAAAGTGCTGCTGTTGGAAATCTGAAATGAAGACAGTGCTCATCAGGTCAGACATAAGAACACAATATATAGGAGCATCGGGCTATCAAGTCTGCTTTGCCATTCAGTAAGGTCATAACTGATCTGGGTCCCCCAACATACCTACTTTTCATGATCCTTAATTTCCCAACTCAGCAAGAATGTTAAATACATTTAATAAGGTAGCCTCTCTTCTTCCTTGGGCAGAAAATTCCATGGGTTCAATCCCAGGGAAATGCAGTGTATCCTCATCTCTGCTCTAAATTTGATCTCCAAACCTTGAACCTTTGTCCCTTTGTTATAGTCTCACCCTATCAATGAAGACAACCTCTTGCCTCTATTATGTCTATCCTTTTCCTGTTTTAGTAAGATCCTCACTCATTCTTCTGAATTCCAGCCAATATAGTCCCAGACAATGTAATCTCTCTTCATAGGCCAACTCTCATATCTCTGCAACCAACCTGGTGGGCCTCCTCTGCACCACCTCCAAACCCAATATATCCTTTCACAAGTAAGGAGACCAGGTGTAGCCTCACCAGTGCCATGTACAGTTGCAGCAGAACCACCTTCCTCTGAACTTCTATTCATCTGTCAATGAAGACCAACATTAATTTAGCCTTCTTGACAACCTGCTACACCTGCAAACTAACTTATTGGGATTAATGCGCAATCTTTACCAAGTAGATCTGCACCACAGCATGCTGAAATCTTTCACCATTTAAATATAATCGAATCTATTTTTTTCTTCCACAGTGGATGACCTCACCTCACGTTGTACTTCATCTGCCAGATCCTTGCCCAAACACTTAACATACTATATTTCTCTGCAGACTCTTTCCAATGCTTCCACAATTTGCTTTTCTACTCAATTCAGTGACATCAGCAAACCTGTCCCCTCATTAATATATATTGTGAATAGTTGCATGACCTGAACTGTCCTCAGTGGCACTCCGCTCACCAATGATTGGCAACCAGAAAACACCCATGTATCCCAACTCTCCATCCAAGCAGCCTTATCTTATGTTTTATTGCAGCACCTTCTCAAATGCCTTCTGAAAATCTAAAAATACTACATCCACCTCTATTCACTGCACTTGTTTTTATCTTGAAAGAACTCCAGTAAATTTGTCAAACACACCTGCCCTTCCTAAATCCATGCTGAATCAGCCTGATGGAACAATTTCTATCTAAATGTCTTGCTATTTCTTCCTTAATGATAGCATCAAGCTAACTAACTCTAAACCTCAAACTAACTGCCCTTCAGTTACCTGCCCTTTTTAACAGTGGTGTGACATTTACTGTCTTCCAATCTGCTGGGACATGCCCAGAGTCCAGAGAGTTTATTGTAAATTACCATAAACACATCTAATAAAACTTCCACCATTCCTTTCAATACCCTGGGATGCATTCCATCAGGGGACTTATTTACATTTAGAATCACTAGTTTGCCCAGCACTCAGTATCCAAGCAGCATTTGTGGAAAAAGAAAAAGAGTTAATGGGATCCTCTGCCAGGACTAAGAGGAAAAAATAGATTAAGTTTCAGTTAATTCAGTCTTCCACAGGAAACATGTGGGAGACAGACACTGGAGTAAAACAATCAGCTGGAGAAATACAGCAGGTGGAGTCGCCTCAGTGGGAAATAATGAATTGTCAACATTTTACAAGTAAAATAACTCTTTTACTTGTACTCCACAGGCCTTTTGGAGGAACAAAGTCCACTCTTTCTACCATGGCTCAGTTTAGAGGTTAGAGGGCTGAAAGGCCTGTTTCCCTGCTATGTGGATCGCTCCCCCGGAAGTAAAAGCCAGCTACTATAGGCACACACACCTAACCAGTGGATCCAATTTCATTGCTGTTCAAGTAGCGTGGTAAACTCAGATTGCTTAAACCATGGGTCCTTGAATTCAGCCAATTCAAGAAGCTGTTCTCCATCTGGGAGTGACTAGGGACTACCCAATCTCAAGATGTCAATGTTTTGATCACTTCACTATCACTCCACTGGGCTTTGTTTGACACTGAGCGGATCAAGTCTGAAATTGGGCTTAATGAGCACAAACCACCAATTATACAAAGAAATGTGCTGCCCAGAACTCTTCCCTTTATCATACTGCACCCACTGAGAAACAGAGCTGAAGGTGGTAGCCAAACTACAGGCACGGAGAGCCTGCATCAGGGTAATGAATTGATGCATACAGTGTTTATTAAACTGGAAAGTTAATTTGGTGTTGATCATTTTTTTGTTACCATATTTTTTGAAATTATCTTTAAAAGAAGAAGGTAAAAATGAACTGTGCCACTGTAAGAATATTCTTTTGGCTGAAAATTATATTCATTGCTTTCATTGCTAGTAATTTTAACATAAAGATAGAGTGTACAAGAGCAATTTAACTCTGGTTGGAATACCTTGGCAATAACATCCACATTGAATCTCAGCTTTCAGGATTTTGTTTTGCAAAGTATGGGAATTAAGGTATATGAGCAAAGGGCAGATAGGTGGAGCTGAGTTCACGGCCAGATCAGCCATGATCTTATTGAATGGCAAAGCAGGCTTCGTGAGCCAGATAGCTGACTCCTTCTCTCTCTTATTTCTTAAATTCTTACGTTCTTGTGTAAAATTCTGTTTTATTCTCCCTGCACCATGGTGTCAACACCTGTAGTGACTGTGTAGAGAGATCGTTCAGGAATCAGAATTAGAATTTACCACCATGAACATGCCACAAAATTTGTTGTTTCATGGCAGCATTACAGGCACCAATATTGCTATAAATTAAATTTTAAAAATAAATAAATTAGTGCAAAAGAAGAGAAAGTGAACTAGTGTCAGCTAGGCAAAAAAAAATCAGATGGCAGAGGGGAAGAAACTTTTTATGCCGATGGGTGTTCGCATTCAAGGTCCTGTACCTCATTCCTGAGGGTAGCAGTATGAAGAGGGCATTGCCTGGGTGACGAGGGTCTTTGAAGATAGACACTACTTTCTTAAGATATCACCTCTTGTAGATGTCCTTAATGGAGTTAAGACTGATGTCCATGATGGCGCAGGCCAAGTTCACAACTTTCTGTAGTCCTTTCCTGACGTGGTCATTGGCACCTCCATACCACATAGTGACGCAACCAGTCAGAATCCTCTCCACAGTACACCTGTAGAAATTTGCAAGAGTATTTGGTGATGTACCATATCTCCTCAAACTTCTCACAATGTATAACTGCTGGTGAGCCTTCTTTGTGATTGCTTCGGCATGGAGGACCCAGGATAGGTTTTCATTGACACTTCAAAATGTGAAGTTCTTAATTCTTTCCACTACTAACCCCTTGATGAGGACTAGTTTGTGTTCTCCTGATTTCCCACTCCTGAAGTTCACAATCTGCTCCACGGTATTTGCTAATGCTGAGTGCAAGTTTGTTAGGATACCACTCAACTAGCTGATCTATCTCACTCTTGAAGGCTTACTCATTGCTGTCTGTGATTCTGGACTGACCTTTTTCCAAGTGATCAGTGCTAAAATATGGCAGTCGGGAATTTTTCATAAAACTCCCAGCAGAGCTATTCAGGTGGTATATTAGAACATGATTCTGAGGGTAAACCACCAGTCTCCTTAATGTATTTTAGCCATGTTCGTGAATTTTGATGGGACATTGAATGGACATTATTACAATTTGTAGCTCATTGCACCTTGAAGGCTGGAAATCCATTTTCTTTTTTTTTTCTGTAGAATTATTCACTCATATGGTGTGGGTGTGACTGGCAAGCCAGCATTTAGATATTATCTCTTATGAAAGTGGTTACCTTCCAGAGCCTCTGAGTTCTTATGGTTAAGGTACTCCTACTGTGCTGTTAGATAGGCAGTACCATGTGTTCTATCCAGCAATGATGGTGGCATAACTGACATGGTAGGTGGGTGGTGGCCCTCCCATACACATATGTGGTAGACCGTATGTATTTGGCCCACTGGTTTTGAAGGAGTCTTGACCTATTACAGACATGCATCTGAAGTGCGCCAGTGGTGTGGAGAGTTAAAGCCTGAGTATTGGATGCCAATCAGGTAGAATGCTTTGCACCTGAACTTTGATCAAGCTGGAGACAAGGAGATGATTGAAGAGTATCCCATCACACTCTTGACTTGGGCCTTGAAAATGGTGGAAAGGAGCTGAGAGGTCATGAATGAAATAATTTCACCACAGGATACCCAGTCTCTGATCCGTTCTTGCAGCCATAGTATTTGCGTAACTATTCCATTTGAGTTTCTGGCCAATGGCACCTCTGAGGCTGTTGGAACTAGGAGTCCATTTACTGTCTTTCCCCATGAAACCATGGTCTAGTTCATTATTTGATGAGCTAGAAAGAATCAGCTTAGGGTGGTCCTTGTAATCAATTGTAAAGGTCTCTCAATATTGTCCCTATTCATCCTTCTCTTCCTCTTTCTGTTCCATCATGTACCAAATGGCAACAGCAAATAATCACGTTAGTGGAGAAGACACATTGTGGCAGATCTATGAGACCTTCGTGATGTCTGTTGGTAGCAGAACAAAGACTTGAATGCATTGACAATGTTCTTGTTTATGGAATAGTCGGCAGAATGACATTTTTGGAGATTTCTCCTCTTATAGGGGAATGGTTTGGGAGTCAGTGTCCATGGGCCTAACAAGACAGCCATTGCTTACTGCTGCCTAGAAATGGACTGATAGAGAACAAAGATAAATTTTCAAGGCAACGGTGGCAGATTCTAGTCACAAGAAGATTAAGAATGTGTATATATTTCACTTACTAAGACTATTAACAGCAACTGTGCATCCATTACAAAAATTAAGATATTACATTCCACATTTGTATGGCTTATTGCCATATTTTATTTTAATATAATACCATAACCAACTCTTCCAAAAGATGGCAATGTAGACAGTCCAACATTTTTATTCAGGTCTTGTTGCATTAACTCCTGGTACCCATAAGAAGAAATCTTTGTATTCATAGATACATTCTGAGCCCACTGACCCAAGATGGATACTCAAATATTGCATTAACTGTTCAGCAGAGTTGAAAGGAAGTTTATTTATTGGTTATCGCAGTGACATACCTGTGGTAAACCACTGTTGTGTATAATTGTCTGGCCAGGCACCTCTATTGGCTGATTGTACCTGTGGCCCCTCCCCACAGGCTCCTGTATAAAGGTGACTGTTCCACAGCCCCTTCCTCAGTGCAGGCATGCTGAACAGTATGGATGTACCATTGTTCTTAAGTGAATAAAAGCCGATTGGTTTCTCAACAACAGTCTTTTGAGTAATTGATGGTACATCAATAGCACAAACTAAAGCACAGCAGGTTATTCTTGTGCGGTAAATTAACAAGTGATGATCTTGCCAATTAACTAAGAAGGAACAGAAAGAAGAATAATTCATATGACCGCTCAATCTTTTTCCACCATTCAGCAGGATAATGGTTGAATTTCTCTTTCCCATCCCACCTACACATCTTTTACCTTTATATGAAGATCTTTAACACAACTTCTTTGATGCAGTAATAATGACCAACTTTTGCAGTCTCTTCTTGTCTATGACTGCAACTATTTCTTCTCAAGGATACCAGGATGTATGACTCCATCAATTTAATGCTGCCAATTAGTAATTCAGGGCTCCGTTCTTCTGGTGATAGGTTCAAGTATGGCAATCTCCCAGAATAGGAGCGTGGATTTCAGACAGGCTTGATGGTGCTTTTCTGGCTGTGTTTCGATACAAAATGTCAGGATTTTCTCAAATGTTGGTTGTGATAAGGATGCCAGTGCAAACCATATTGAAATAGTAAGCAATTTGTATAAAAAGGAATAACTAATGTCCATCATTGAAGTTTGCACACAAATTGAAAATGGTTCTCACAGAAAAGCAGCAGTCTGCAGCATTTAATTTTCTAATTTTTTTTCCTCCACAATATAAAATATTCAACATTTCTTATTACACAAAGCACATTGAGAAAATGCAGAATATTGTTCAATTACAGCATTTCTGAATAAATCTATTCAGATGTTTTCCATCTAATTTCAGTAATGTTATTGCTGATTCTCTGACTTTAATTTATTGTTAGTGCTCTGCAAAGCACTTCTATGCAAAACTAATTAATTCTGTTTAACCCATCAACACCCATCTCACCTTGGTAATATTCAAATGTGTGGCAATGTCCCAGAGAAGGAACTGTGGTTTATGTCATCAAATAGTGGACATTCATTTAGCCAATCACCCAGGCAGCACACTCCTTGTTTGTGTTGCAAACAGCCCATGTTACTCTCTGGCTAGTGGCTGCAAGGAGTCCAATCCAAGCCCAGTATCTTATATGGCCAGTGTTAGTTAAAGGAAATTTGCACCTCTCAAATAAAAGGTATTGTAGAAAAAAAAATAGCTAGTTGTGAATTTCCTATACTCACTGCTGCACGTACAGTGTGGAACTCAAGACAATAATCCATCTCCAGACTGCTGAGTTGAAGTGAATTAGCACAACCTGTGTCACAAGTTCATGAAAAAAATACAAGTCTCCTGGATCACTTGATCTCTATTGCCCAATCATCTTCCTGTTGATCTGACCTTTTCAAATCCAACTGCCTGAGTCACCTGACTCTAATTGCCAGGTGCAGCTTTCAGATAAAATCCCTGCTGAAGTCTGCTACAATAATTCACACCCCGCCCCCCAACCCCCCCAGATCAAGAGCACTAAATGTGGACGCAAAGGATCAATAGCCAAAAAATGGTAGCATTAGAGATGTTTAATATCAAGAGTCCCTTCAGGTGTTGAAATACTGTGCATACTTTTCTCCTGGACCTTGTTCTTTGTACACTTGGGGGTGTTGCAGGTGGAGATGTGTTATCCCCATCAGAGGTAGTAGTAGTAGTAGTGTTTCTGCTTTCTGTCACAACCATATCTTCTGATTTGAAAGAAGTTTTTTGGTCAATAAATCTGGTTCTGTCGAAGATCAGCTTCTGATACTGCACTAAAAATCTTGCAAATCTGGAGAGAATGAAACAGAGCCAAGAAATAATTTGGAAACCTGCAGTATCTGTTGCTCGAAGACTGTGAAAGTAACTGAACAATATGACAAGAATTGTCAAAGTGAGCTCGTTCTCAAATGACATGTAATACCATTCGTAACACTAGCCTCATCTATTGTTAAATTCACTGCAGAGCCATCAAACAGCAAGTAATCATCTCTGCCCATTTTCACTCAACTAACTCTTCAACTCATATGTTTCACCCAGCCTTCACACATTTAGCACAGTTACTACAAAAAAAATCACACCCCACTCACAGCTCACAGCTTGCAGTTACTGGAGTCACTCCAAACCTGGCACCCACATCACTCAAAAGATCCTGCATAAACCTTTGCTGACACGATACCATTTTTTCTCTGAAAGGAGATGCTGATGCAGGAGGCAGCAGGAGGAGGACAAGCAAAGCTGCAGATTTAGCCTCATGAAATGGAGAGTGTTGGCTGTTCAGATCTCGAGCCTCATGAGAAGGGTCATTTGTCATATAGTCATGCATTCAAGATATTCGTACGTATTTATTTTATATTTATAACTTTATGTATATATATGATTAGGATGTGCTGTAAATTGTGTGGTGTTTGTGTGTGCACTGTGGTCCAGAGAAACATTGTTTCACCTGGTTAGGGTCAGTGCCAAGTGGGGGATGACCCCCCCCCCATACGGTCATGGCCATGCCTGCCTTCAGACCCGCCCCCACCCCCTCCCGCATCACTAGCATCTAGCTTGTCACAAGCTCCACCCACCCCAGGGCATGTCACTAGCGTGCAACAAGCATCACTAATGGCTAATGATGCCATAAAAGCAGTGCTCTCATCACCTACATCGGTGGGGAAGATTATAGTAATAACATCTCCCCACCCCCGATGAGTGAATTTATGACCGTTGCACCATGCCCCCTCCCCCAACATTTGTTCTGGCGCTAACGCTGCATCTGATTTTAAATATACAGTCAGATGATTCATAGAGAGATACTGTGCTAGTTCACACTGACTAGTTAATACTGTGTAATACTATCTAAATCACATCTTTTTAAAAATTATTTCTCATCAAGCCCCATCCAGATTCAATTAATCACCTACACAATTTACAGTGGCCAATGGACCTCCCATCTTCTCTTTGGGATGTGGAAAGATACCAGAATACCTTAAGGAAACCCATGGGCTCACAGAGAAAATGGGTAAATTCCATACAGACAGTTCCTGAAGTCAGGATTGTGACATTAATGTAAGTGTGTGTGTGTGTGTGTGTGTGGGGGGGGGGGGGGTGGGGGTGGCATGATGGCATAGGGAGAAGACATAGAAAAACACCCCCTCCTGGCAGAACTTTTAAAAACCCATATAAAAGTGTTAAAATTATTTTAAACATTGTAGATTTGTATAGCTGAAGTACTTAACTAGCAGCAATGAGGACAATTAAAAACCAAACTGCTTAAAAAACAGCCACTTAATCAGCTACAACATCGGAAGAATCTCGGCCTACCTTAACAACGCAGCCTGCGGATCCGATTTCTTCTCAACCCAGGCCTCAGCGTCAGTCCACTGGTAAGGTGTTCTCCACACTGGCGCCAACTTTGCGTGCAGTCATGCAAGATGGCGCCAGTGGGCAGTGTCAATCTACTCCTGACCAAAAAGAACAACTGCACATGAGCAAACTTGTGCACATGTGCACAACGCCCGTAAGATCCCCAGGCTGTGGGGGGACCTGATCTCCACTGACCCAGTGAACCTGAGCTTGGGGGGGGGGGGGGAATCCACACCTGCAGTCGGGTGGAGACAGCGATTTTATTGACAGAGGAAGAAGATACTGGTGGAGTGGAGGAAGAAGTAGATTTATATCTGACTGAGGAGGAAACTGCAACATTTCAGGGTAGGCTCATGGCGAGTCAGACTTCTAAGTCTAAGTCTGGATCTCACCAGTTATATTCACCTTCAAATGCTGATTTAGCTCTGCAAATAAGTCAAGGCTTTTCTACTTGGAAGGATCAATTTGCTGAGATGAAAGGGGAAATAGCAACTATTAAAATGGATGAGGCAAAATGACTGAAAGCTGTGGATAAAGTTCAGGACAAGTTTAAAAAGACTGAAGAAGAATTTATTAATTGTAAAGATGATGTTGACTTTTGTAAGGAGAAGATGGGACAGTTGGAAAATCTGATTTGTTAAAGAAGTTTGATGCTTTGGAAGATTTTGAAGGTCCAGACCCAGTCCAATCTTTTCAAAAGTGGATTCCTGAGGTCTTGGGAACAATGCATTTTCTGAATGGATTGGATTTGGATAGAGCTCATCGGGCAATACAAAGGAAGCCATTTCCTGGTCAAGCATCATGGTCTATTCTGATTCGCTGTTTGCATTATCAAGATAGAGAACTGATTTTGAGACTTGCGGTGCAGAATGCGAGAAATAATCAGGAACCTCTGTTAAAAATAATGGTGCATTTTTATGCTGATTTGAACCAAGCTGTGATTAAACGTTGTAAAGAATTTAATTTGGCTAAAGCTGTTCTTTGGAAAAAGTGCTATAAATTTGCTTTCCATTACCCTGTTTTGTTCAACGATTTTTATGGAGATTATCAGTCTCAATTTTTTTTTTTCTGATGATGCTAAAGTTTTGGAGTTTGCTAATTCTTTACCTGATAATAAGCAGGGTCAAAATTTGGATAAATTTTCTCAGCAGCTTGTTATTATTCTGAAGGGGAAGAATGGCAAACGAGAGATGGAGTCTCCGCAGTTGATAGATATTGGTATTGATGATGATCAAGCGAATTGTGATTTGGAAGAAGCGTTTCATACACAAGATGATTTTCTGTATTATTTTTGATTGTTCTGTTCGGACGTTGGGTGGTCCAACTGCGGATCCTTCCGAAGTCATCGGCCACATTGTGGCATTTGTCACTCCCATGTAATTGAGGGAGGTAACACCGTTGGGTATTGTTTTTTTAATGGGATTTCTTTTTCCTTTCTGTTCCTTTTGGAGATGTTCAATTTATTTGTGTATAGATGTCGTGGTGAGGCACCTCGCCATTTATGGTGGGATGATTAAAGAGCAATTAAATAGCTAATTTAAATTTTGTTACTTTTAATGTTAACGGGCTGAATAATTCAATTAAGAGAGAGTGTTGGCTTATTTTAAAAAAATGAAGGTTGATGTGTTTTTTTTTGCACAAAACTCATTTGACAGATAAAGAGCATCAAAAGTTAAAAAGAGATTGGGTTGGACAGATTATATCATCTTCCTTTAATTCCAATGCATGAGGGGTTGCTATTTTGATTAATAAGAAATTATCTTTTAAATTGGAGTCAGTTTTTGAAGCGGCTGGTAGACTTTTCATTGTTAATTGTACAATTTTTTCTGAATGTTGGACCTTAATGAATGTTTATGCTCCGAATACTGATGATGAATAATTTATGGTGGACTCACTCTTTTCTTACTTTGAATCAGGCTTATGATAAAATTATGGTGAGAGGTGATTTTAATTGTTGTTTAGATGCATTGTTGGATAAATCTTCGAAATGGATAATTAAAACTAAGATGGCTAAGCAGTTGATGGTATTAATGAAGGAGATGAACTTAGTTGCTATATCAAGGAAATTGAACTCTAAGGAAAAAGATTTTTCATTTTATTCATTTCGTCATCATTCCTTCTCTAGATTAGATTTGTTTTTAGTATTGGCACAATTGCAAGGTCAAATTTCTGAAACTGTATCCAAACCTCGGATTTTGTCTGATCATTCCTTGTTGATGATTATTTGTAGCACTTCAGGGAGGGAGGAGAATGTTTATTAGTGGCATTTCGATTTTTTTTTACTGAAAGATCCGGAATTTTGTAAATTTATGCGAGACCAAATTCAGAGTTTTCTGAAAATAAATGTAGGTTCAGTTGATTCTAAATTTGTTTTGTAGGATGCTTTGAAAATGTATTTATGAGGATAAATCATTAGTTTTATGGTTAAAGTTAAATGACAAATGGCTGAGGCTGATAAGTTGGAGAAGGAGATTTTGGAGAAAGATTTGCAACAAGTTTTGACGGAGGACAAAAAATACGATTAGTTAATTTGAAATTACAATATAATTTGTTACAAACATATAAATTTGAGCAAACGGTATTATGAATTGGTGAGAAAACCCACAAAGTGTTTGCATGACAATTAAAAACTTAACAAGCATCTGGAACAATAAATGCTATTCAACATCTTTCGAGGGTTACATAAAAATCTCACAAAATTAATGATGTTTTGTATGTTTTATGAGAAATTGTATACGTCTGAGGTAGTGCAAGATGAAGTTAATATTGATGACTTTTTATCTGATGATGGGTTTACTTCTGAATTTTATAATGAATTTCAATATTTATTAGTTCCTTTGTTGATGGAGATCTTAGATCAGGCAGGAAAAACTGGTACCATTGGGCACACAAAACTCAAAACGGTCAACCAGTTTACCTATCTCGGCTGCACCATTTCATCAGATGCAAGGATCGACAACAAGATAGACAACAGACTCGCCAAGGCAAATAGCGCCTTTGGAAGACTACACAAAAGAGTCTGGAAAAACAACCAACTGAAAAACCTCACAAAGATAAGCGTATACAGAACCGTTGTCATACCCACACTACTGTTCGGCTCCGAATCATGGGTCCTCTACCGGCATCACCTACGGCTCCTAGAACGCTTCCACCAGCGTTGTCTCCGCTCCATCCTCAACATTCATTGGAGCGCTTTCATCCCTAACGTCGAAGTACTCGAGATGGCAGAGGTCGACAGCATTGAGTCCACGCTGCTGAAGATCCAGCTGCGCTGGGTGGGTCACATCTCCAGAATGGAGGACCATCGCCTTCCCAAGATCGTGTTAAATGGCGAGCTCTCCACTGGCCACCGTGACAGAGGTGCACCAAAGAAAAGGTACAAGGACTGCCTAAAGAAATCTCTTGGTGCCTGTCACATTGACCACCGCCAGTGGGCTGATAGCGCCTCAAACCGTGCATCTTGGCGCCTCACAGTTTGGCGGGCAGCAACCTCCTTTGAAGAAGACCGCAGGGCCCACCTCACTGACAAAAGGCAAAGGAGGAAAAACCCAACACCCAACCCCAACCAACCAATTTTCCCCTGCAACCGCTGCAACTGTGTCTGCCTGTCCCGCATCAGACTTGTCAGCCACAAACGAGACTGCAGCTGACGTGGACTTTTACCCCCTCCATAAATCTTCGTCCACGAAGCCAAGCCAAAGAAGAAAAAGAAAGAATGTAGTAAAATTGATTTTTTAATTAATATTTCTCAGCAGTATTCTGACCAACTGATGGTAATTTCTTTGGATGCAGAAAAGTCCTTTGATAGGGTTGAATGGCATTTTATATTTAAGGTTTTGGTAAAGTTTAATTTTGGGTCTCTTTTTATTGGTTAGATTAAGGCTTTGTATAAAAATCCTACTGTGAGAGTGGTGACAAATGGATAGGTGTCTTTACCCTTTAAATTAACTAAATCAACCAGACAGGGTTGTCCTTTGTCACCAGCTCTTTTTTGCATTGGTTATTGAACCTTTGGTGCAGATGATTAGGCAAGATAGTGCTATTAAAGGTATTAAGATAAACTCTGAAGAATATAAGATAAATTTGTTTGCAGATGATACTTTGATATATTTAACACATCCTTTGCAATCTTTGGAGATTTTACATAAACATTTGGAGCAGTATGGAGCGTTGTCTGGGTATAAAGTAAATTGGGAGAAGAGTGAAATTATGCCTTTAGCTGATATGGGTTATTCATTGTGTAGACAAGTTGTGCAAATGGTCTGCCCATATTAAATATTTGGGTCTTATTATTGATAGTCATTATAACCATTTATTTGCATTGAATAATTTACCCTTATTGACTAAAATTAAAGGTGACTTGAATAGGTGGAAGGATTTATCTATAACATTGATGGGATGAGTGAATTGTATTTGAATATTTTTCCTTGAATTTAATAATTGTTTCAATCTATTCCATGTAAGATTCCTCAAAATGTTTTTAAAGATTTGAATGCTTTGGTGAGAAAATGTTTGTGGAAAGATAAAATGGAAAGAGTTTCATTACAGAAGTTAACTTGGAAATATGCACTAGGAGGTTTACAATTTCCTAATTTTCAAAATTATTATGAATCAGCTCAGTTAAAATTTATTAATAGAATGTTTCAAGTGGAAACCCCTTGGTATGGGCTAATATTGAATTATCCCAGTTTGGGGAAAAATGTGGCAGCGTGAGCAGTGGAAGTATCACTGCTGCCACACCTAAGGTCGCTAATGACTGTTTTTGTTCAAATTCAGCGTGCCCCTTTAAGGGCAGCATGAGCTCAGTCACCTTGTGCATTGTGACATCATAATCGCTGCCCAGGGTGGGTGCTGGAAGGGATGCTGGAGTCAGAGAGAAACCTCTGACAATGCCATTTCCCCATGGCTGCCCTACCACGTGGCGATACAAATGGGGCCGGTTCGCCATGAGGATGTGTGCCGCCACACGACCCCACCCTAGAACCAGCTACACGTCCTATCGCTTTAGCGATCGGCCCCAGTGTTTGGGCGTGGCAGTCTGCACTGGCTGTGATAAGTCTAGATGGCCCACATGTAAAAAGTTCCTCTCTCCCTCCAACGTCCAGTGTGAAGGTTCCCCTGACTTTGTATGGCCCCTCGTACAGTCGCTGTAGCAGTGCACCTTGTGGTCCCCTCCACACACAAACGAACTGGGCCGAGTCGAGCTCTTTGGGGAGATTAAATGGTCGGGTGCCGTGCCTTGTCGGTGGTGGAGGAGCTAGGGAGGCCAGTCGCCTGCATAGGTCCACCAGCAGGTTTTTGTCGGTGGCTGTGGTGTCAGGGTCTGGGCTGAAAAACTCACCCAGCAGGGAAAGTGGTGCGCCATAGACCATGTCCGCTGCTAAAGCCTGTAGGTCCTCCTTGGGTGCTGTCCTAATCCTAAGGAAGACCCAAGGTAGTTCTTCCGCCCAGTCTGGTCCAAAGAGCCTGGCCATAAGCGATGCCTTCATGTGCCTGTGCAACTTCTCCACCAACCTATTGGACTGTGGATGGTATGCTGTGGTTTGGTGGAGCTTGACCCCCAAGAGCTTCGCCATCTGAGTCTACAGGGCAGACGTGATCTGCGCCCCTCTGTTGCTAGTGATGTGGGCTGGGACTCCAAAACAGGTGATCCAATAGCTGACCAGAGTCCTAGTGCATGTCTCCGTGGAGGCCTCCTTAATCGGGACAGCCTCTGGCCATCTTGTGGCCCGATCCACCACTGTGAGAAGGTAGCAAGCTTCCTTGGACACCGGCAGGGGCCCAATAACATCAACATGGATGTGTTGGAATCTGCGAACTGCCGGGTCGAAGTTCTGAATGGGGGCTCGTGTGTGTTGCTGGACCTTGGAGGACTGGCACCTGGTACAGTTCCTGGCCAGTTCCGCCACCTCTTTCTTCAGCCCATGCCACACAAACCGCTCCGTGACCATCTGCATAGTTGTCTTTACCACTGGGTGAGTGAGGTTGTGGATCAGACTGAAGACCTTCACCCTCCAGCGCAGCAGGACCACCGGACGCAGCGTGCCTGTTGAGACATCACAGAGCAATGTGTCCGGGCTGCTGAGTACCTGGACATCCTTGAGTTTGAGGCCCGAGATGGTGGTTCACAAGGCCTGCGTCTTTGCATCATTCCTCTGTGCCTGAGCCAGTTGCTCATAATCCAGGCCGGGTGCGAGAGTGTGGACGGCTGGATGGGAGGATGCACCTGCCACTACATTGTCCTTGTCGGCCCTGTGTCAGATATCGGTCGTGAACTCAGAAACATATGAGAGGTGGCGCTGCTGACTGGCAGCGCTGGAAGGGATGCTGGAGTTAGAGAGAAACCTCGAATGACGCCATTTCCCCATGGCTGCCCCATCACGTGGCGATACAAGTGGGGCCGGTTCGCCATGAGGATGTGCACCTCCACAATGGATCAACTTATTAATTGATAAAATCCTCCGTTATTAAGTAGTTATAATTTACCGGTGTTGAAACACTTGATTGAGTTATGGACTAATAAGAATGAAATTGTAGGTACTGAAGGTAAGCTTTTAGCTAAAACACATTTATTAAAAAATAAGCTTTTCCTTTTACAGTTAATAATCATCTTTTGAAGATATGGGAACGAAATGGAATTAAATTCGTAGAAGGCTGCTAGGAGGCAGCTTATTTTATTTCTTTTCGAAGAATGGAGAGAAATATGACTTACCTTTGAGTACTCTTTTTTCTTATTATCAAGTCAAAGCTTTATTATTAGATAATTTTGGATGTACTTTGAGGCTTCCTAGAAGATCCAAATTTGAGATTTTGCTCACTGAAAGAAAGGTTTTATATCAGATATATTGTGGCGGCGCACATTCTCATGGCGAACCAGCCCGCATGTAATGCCACTTGGCAGGGCAACCATAGGAAGATGGCGCTGTCAATGTTTTCTCCCTGCCTTAAGTCTCTTGCCCAGCGTGTGCCTGGGCAGCAATTATGATGTCACAATGCACGAGGTGACTGAGCTCATGCTGCCCTCAAAAGGGGCACGTGCTGAATTTGAATAAAAAAGTCATTAACGATCTCTGATGTGGTCACTGTGTTTTTCTCCAGCTGCTCCAAGTACCCCAGTGGTGACCCCAACGGGCCCAGATGTCTATCAGTTAACAATGGACACAGCCGAGGTAAACGCTGTAGCCCTCAAGCTTCCCCCGTTCTGGCCCCATTGCCCATGAATGTGGTTCGGACAGGTGGAGGCACAATTTCACCTGCGTAACATCTCAGCCGATGCCACGAAATTCTACCATGTTGTGGGCGCGCTGGATCAGGAGACAGCGGCGAGGATGGATAACCTCATTCATCGACCACCAGCAGAGGGCAAGTATACCACCCTCAAAAACTTGCTCCTGGGGAAGTTTGGCCTCACTCCCCAGCAGCGTGCTTCCAGACTCTTAAACCTGAACAGGTTGGGAGACCGCAGCCCTTCAGCCCTCATGGATAAGATGCTGACTCTGGAGGAGGATCATGCGCCGTGTTTCCTCATCCGCCATATTTTTCTGAACAAATGCCAGAAGATATCCAGCTACATCTGTCGAAAGAAGATTTCATTGACTCCCCCCCCCCGTAAGGCTGCAGCCCGGGCAGATGCCCTCTGGTGCACAAAGCAGGAAAACAAGGCGGCCCTCAGCCAGGCTTCCAAACCAGGGCCTGGTTGACCGCAGGATGCCCCCAAGCACAAGCCAGAGGAAACCCAGTCAACATGGTGCATTTACCACCAGCACTAGGGAGCGCAAGCCTGCAAGTGCAACCAACCCTCCAAATGGCCAGGCCAACCCCCGTTTATGGATGCGATGGTTGGCCATGTGAACAGCCTCATTTACATCGCAGACAGATCCATGGGCTGCCAGTTCCTGGTGGACACAGAGGCCGAGCTGAGCACCCTTCCCTCGACAGTGCTGGAGACTCATACCTGGGCCCCCAGTCCAACCCTGTGGGCTGCCAACGGCTCCACAATCAAGACCTATGGCACCCATAGGACGCAGATAAAGATTGGGGAAGAAAAGTTCACATGGAAGTTCGTGCTGGCCTCGGAGGGCACCATGCTGTTGGGGTCCGACTTCCAGAGGGCTCTCGGCCTATGGGGGAACGTGAGAGGCAGGAGGCTGCTCAACGCCTGCACTTTTCACTCAGTGCGACTGGGCACGGCGGACGACGACAGTCCCAGAATTGCCACAGTAGCCGCCACCAGGGACAAGTACGCTGAGATCTTCAGCGAGTTTTCCACCATCCTAAAGCCACGTTTCAACTTCGCCTTCCCCCGACACACTCTTCCACCACATCTCCACACAAGGCACCACAATGCATGCCAGAGATAGATGGGTGCCACAGGAGAAACAGAAGCAGGCAAAATAAGAATTCTCCAGGTTCCAGGAGTTGGGCATCATCCAGTAGGTGTCCCTGGGCGGCGTCCCTGCACATGGTCCTGAAGTCATCTGGTTGTTGGAGGCCCTGCAGAAACTACAAGCAGTTGAATGATGCCATGACACCAGACAGGTACCCGGTCTCCCATATCCAGGATTTCACAACCAACCTCCACGGCACGTGGTTCTGTTCTAAAGTCAATCTGGTGCAGGGATACCACCAGATCCCGGTTCACCCCAATGACATTGGAAAGACTGCTATTATCACCCCTTTCGGCTTATTCAAGTTCCTCCAGATGCCGTTCGGGTTGAAGTATGGGGCCCAGATGTTCCAGCATCTCATAGACGCAATGGGTAGGGATTTGGACTTTGTCTTTATCTACCTAGATGACAGTTTGAGAAACAAACATTGCAGTTCCTGGGGCACACCATCTCAGTGTGATTTTTTTACAATAGATTCATCCCCAATGTCGCCTGCACCATGCGCCCTCTATTCGCACTGATCGTGGCAAAGAAGAAGACTCAGGCCTGGTCGGAGAAGGCGGACGAGACCTTTGCTGCGATGAAACAGGCCCTCACCGAGGTGATGCTACTGTTACACCCGCGCCCGGAAGCACACACGGCGCTCTCGGTCAACGCTTCCGCTATGGCAATCAGATGAGTACTGGAACAGTGGCTGGATGGGCAATGGTGCCTGTTAGCCTTCTTCAGTAAACAATTGCAGCTACCAGAACTTAAATACAGTTTCTGGTGTGAGCTCCTGGCACTGTACCTAGCCATCCGTCACTTTTGTTATTTCTTGGTGGGCAGAACTTTTACTATTTTTACTGATCAAAAGCTCCTCAACCAAGTATTGGCTATGGCCAAGGACTTGTGGTCAGCCAGGCAGCAGCGCACCTTTCCCATGTGTCTGAATACACCATGGACATCCGGCACAGGGGGGCAAGGACAATGTGGTCGCGGACGCGCTCTCCCGCCCGGCCATCAACATGTTAGCTCCTGGCCTAGATTACCCACAACTAGCGCAGGCTCAACAGCACGACGCTGAAACACAAGCTCTCCAGAGCGCCATCTCGGGTCTGCACCTCGAGGATATCCGACTTCCTGACTCCACCCAGCTGCTCCTCTGCGACACCTCTACTGGCTCACCACGCCTGGTAGTTCCACAGGAGTGGAGGGCAAGGGTCGACAGCTCCATCCATGATTTCACCCACCCCTCAGTAAAGGCAACCATGAGGATGGTGGTGCAACGATTCATCTGATATGGACTCAAGAAAGAGGTGGCAACACTAGTCCGCAACTGCATCAGGTGCCAGGCGTCTAAAATTCACAGGCACATGCAGGCCCTTATTCAACACTTTGACTCGGCAATGCGGAGGTTCCAGAATATCCACGTGGATATCGGTAGATGAGTTGCCCTGGGTCCTCCTCAGGTTCAGAATGGCGCCTAAGGAGGACCTGCAAGCCACGTTGGCAGAGATGGTTTATGATGCACCACTCTCCCTGCCAGGCGAGTATTTCAGCCCAGAGGCCAATGCGATGCACAAGGAAGATGAGTGGTTCATGGACCTTGGCAAAAAACTGGCTAACCTAACCCCACAACCCCCATCACACCACGGCACCTGACCATTCCACTGACCCAAAGAACTGGATGTGGTGCAGTTTGTATTTGTCTGGAGAGGGCCCCATTGCAGCGCCCATACGAAGGGCCTTATAAGGTTCTCCGGCAGTCCGGTGGGACTTTCACCTTAGATATGGGGGGAAAGGAAGGACTTTTTACTGTGGAGTGCTTAAAAGCCGCTCATTTGGACATCCCAGCCGGTGAAGACAGCTGTGCGCAAGCGCCGGAGCTGACCACCAAAGCGGCAGGATGCGAATCCAGTTCTGGGGGGGTTGTGTGGCGGCACACATCCTCATGGCGAACTGGCCCCACGTGTAATGCCACGTGGCAGGGCAGCATGAGAAGATGGCGCTGTCAGGGTTTTCTCCCTGCCTCAAGTCTCTTGCCCAGAGTGCACCTGGGGGCAGTGATTATGATGTCACAATGCACGAGGTGACTGAGATCATGCTGCCCTTAAAAGGGACACGTGCTGAATTTGAATAAAACCATCGTTAACAATTTCTGGTGTGGTGACTGTGTTTCTCTCCAGCTGTTCCAAGAGCTCCAAGTGCCACAATGTATACTTTATTGCAAGCTAAGATGCCCAAACCTCACATTGATAAAACTAGAGTGAAATGGCAAAAAGATTTGGAAATATCTATATCCCCTGATGATTGGATGTTGATATGTGAGGACAGTATGACTAAAATTGAGAATGTAAGATATAGAATGGTTCATTATAATTTTATTCATCAATTATATCTGACTCCGAAGAAATTAAATAAATGAAAATACATTATTTCAGATCTACGTTTTAGATGTCACAAGAAGTTGGAACTTTTTTAACATTGGGTTTGGTTATGCGAGAGGGTTAAACTTTATGGAATAAAATTAAAGAATTTTTGGAAATTATGTTTAAATTTAAAATTCCATTTGACCCTATGATATTTTTATTGGTTTTGGAGTTAAAATTAGATAAGTTTCAAATAGCTTTTATAAGCCTGGCTTTAGCAGTAGCTCGGAAATGTCTTGCAGTTACATGGAAAGATAACACTAAATTGAATATTCATCGGTGGCATGTGGAGATGAGATCATGTATTCCTTTAGAGAAAATAACATATAATTTACAAAATAATTATTCTTTCTCTATTAAAACTTGGAGCCCGTAAATGGATTGGCTGTGATCAAATTATTATTTTTTTTCCCATGCATTGGTGGTGGTCTTCCAAATCATGGCACATACTTGAATGTCCTGTTTTAGTTATTTTCTTCTGCTTTTTATTTCTTTTTTTCTTCTTTTTTAGGGTAGCTTAGAGGTGGGTTGGCTGGGTTGGGAGGGATAGGGATTGGGGGTGGGGGGCTTTTATGAGATAAAATATATATTGAATTGTAATTTAAATGAAAGTGTTATTATTGATTAGAAATAAAATTTTCAAATAAAAGAAATGTAAATGTGACTCAAGGCTGACTTCACAGTGCTGCTCAATTCAGCTGTTCAAAGGGATTTGCAGGACATCACAACAGTCCATTGACAATCTCATCACACTCCCCCAACATTGGATCCATGGAAAATAGACCTGCTGTTCTCCTGTGATGACAGTACTGTGGGCATAGATCAAAGGCACTTAAGAAAGTAAGAAATAAGAAATAGGAGCAGGAGTAGCCCATTCGACCCGTCAAGCCTGTTCTGCCATTTAACAAAATCATGGCTGATCAAATAATAGACTCATCTACACCTACCTATGTTTTCCCCATATTCAAAACATACCATGGGCATAGGTTAATTGGGTGTAAGTTGGGTGGAAAGACTCATGGACCAAAATGGCCTGTAACTGCGCTGTATGTCTAAAAAAAATGTTTAATTTTTAAAACTTAAAATTTAAAATCTCTTAATTCCCTTACTATGTAAAAATCCATGCAACCTTTTCTTAAATATATTTAATGAGGTCGCTTCCACTGCTTCAATGGGTAATGAGTTCCACAGATTCACCATCCTCTGGGAAAAGCAGTTCCTCCTCATCTCCATCCTAAATCTATTACCCTAAATCTTGAGGCGTTGCCCCCTAATTTTGGTCTCCCCTACCTATTGAAACAACTTACTTACCTTATCTGTGCCTTTCATAATTTTTTATGTTTCTATGAGATCTCCTCTCCTAAATTCCAGCAAGTACAACCCCATATGACTCAATCTCTCCTCATAGGCCAAACCCTTCCTCCCTGGAATCAACCTGGTGAACCTCCTCTGCACTGCCTCCAAAGCCAGTACATTCTTCCTCAAGTAAGGCGACCAGAAATGTACGCAATACTCTGGATGCGGTCTCACCAGTACCTTGTAGTTGTAGCCTAACCTCCCTGCTTTTAAATTCATTCCATTTAGCAATGAAGTCCAACACTCCATTTGTCTTCTTGATAGCCTACTGTACTTGCAAACTAACCTTTTGCAATTCATTTGTTGTTGTAAGCCAGCTCAGGCCACACTCAGATGGTGACACTTGAGCCGGGCCTCTCAAGGCCAGAGTACATGGAGATCACACTTTGTGAACTTCTGCCTTCTCCCCAAATGAAAGCAGAACTCATTCAGTACTCATGATGTATTCAATGGGGAAAAATCTTGAAGGGGTAGCAAATGCAGCAAGAAGACACAAAGACCAAAATGATGACTTATGGTCTTATGATACATGTTTGTCTGAATTTGTAAAACATAGATCTAAATCTACATTTTCTGGCATTGTTGTTGGAAGCGGATGGCCAGAGGCAAGTGGGAGGTAAGGAGTGTAAAATGGGAAATGATTTGGCATTGAAATCATCTTCATCAACGTCACAGGCAAATACCCATTGGGAAAAGGGAATGTCTGTGCTGTAGCCTCTTTCTTTTTCCATTTCCTCCTCTTCCATTTCTTCCTTCTCCTCTCCTACTTGTAGCTCCTTCACAACCTCTTCTTTCCAAAACGGCATACATCCAAAGTGCTCCTCAGCAGTGTTCTGTAGGTCCCGACGTGGCCATCCAAGGAACTGTATCAGTGTGTGTGGATACCTTTATTTATTTCAGACTTTACCTATTTCTAAACCTCAATTTTTTTTTCAAGATTGAAATAAATAAGTTAGGAAATTTCTTTGGAATGGAAAAATGGTAAGAAAAAAATTAGAAAAGTTAACATGGAAATATGCATTAGGAGGATAACAACTTCCTAATTTTAAGGATTATTATAAGGCAGCACAAGTAAGTTTTCTTGTTTCTTTGTTTGTAAAAATGAAACCATCATGGGTGGAAATTGAATTAAATAAAATTGGAGAAACTATAACAGAAGAGTTTATTTATAAATGGGAACCAAAATTAATAACAATGGATAAAGATGCCCCGATATTAAAACATGTGCTTAATATGTGCTTAATCCAAAGGGTTTCTATAAGTACATTAAAATTAAAAGATTAGTGAGGAATAAAATTGGACCCCTTGTAGATAGTGAGGGTAGGCTGAGTGAGAAGTCAGAGGAAATGGGGGAGATTTTGAATAATTTATTTTCCTCGGTATTCACTAGGGAAAAAAATATTGAACCAGTTGAGGTAAAGAAAAATAGTGGGGAGGTAATGAAGCATATAAGGATAACTGAGGAGGTAGTGATGGCTGTGTTGAAAAAGATAAAGGTGGATAAATCTCCGGGACCAGACAAAATATTCCCAAAGACACTCAGGGAGGCTAGTGGACAGATAGTGGGCCCATTAACAGAGATATTTAGGATGTCACTGGCTACGGGGGTAGTGCCAAAGGATTGGAGGGTGGTGCATGTGGTTCCGCTGTTTAAGAAAGGGTCTAAATGTAAACCTGGGAATTATAGGCCCGTGAGTCTGACGTCTGTGGTGGGCAAGTTGATGAAAAGTGTTCTGAGGGATTGTATTTACAAATATTTGGAGGTACAGGGATTGAAAGGGAGTAATCAGCATGGTTTTGTCAGGGGTAGATCATGCTTGACAAACTTGATTGAGTTTTTCGAGGGGGTTACAAAAAAGGTTGATGAAGGGAAAGCTGTGGATGTTGTCTATTTAGACTTTAATAAAGCTTTTGACAAAGTTCCCCACAGGAGGTTAGGAAAAAAGGTGGAGGCATTAGGTATAAATGAAGAGGTAGTGAAATGGATTCAGCAATGGTTGGAAGGGAGGTGTCAGAGAGTAGTGGTAGAAAATTGTTTGTCCAATTGGAGGCCGGTGACCAGTGGAGTTCCTCAGGGATCGATCCTCGGTCCACTATTATTTGTTATATATATTAACGATCTGGAAGTAGGGGTGGAGAATTGGATAAGCAAGTTTGCGGATGATACAAAGATTGGTGGTGTTGTGGACAGTGAGGAAGATTACCGTAGTTTAAAAGGTGATTTAAGAAGGCTGGAGGTGTGGGCTGAGAAATGGCTGATGGAATTTAATACAGATAAGTGTGAGGTGTTACATTTTTGAAAGGCAAATCTAAATAGGTCATATGCATTAAATCGTAGGCTATTGAGATGTGCAGAGCAACAAAGGGATTTAGGAGTTATGGTAAATAATACCCTCAAGGCTGATACTCAGGTAGATGGTGTGGTAAAGAAGTCATTTGGAATGTTGGCCTTCATAAATCGGAGTATTGAATTCAAGAGTAGGGAGGTTATGATGAAATTGTACAAGGCATTGGTGAGGCCAAATGTGGAGTACTGTGTACAGTTTTGGTCCCCAAATTATAGGAAAGATATAAACAAAATAGAGAGAGTGCAGAGCAGGTTCACGAGAATGTTGACAGGATTTCAAGGTTTGAGTTACAGGGAAAGGTTGTGCAGACTGGGGCTTTTTTCTCTGGAGCGTAGAAGATTGAGAGGGGACTTGATAGAGGTGTTTAAGATTTTAAAAGGGACAGACAGAGTAAATGTGGATAGGCTTTTTCAATTAAGAGTGGGGGAGATTCAAACTAGAGGGCATGGTTTAAGATTGAAGGGGGAAAATTATAAGGGGAACATGAGGGGAAATTTCTTTACGCAAAGGGTGGTGGGGATGTGGAATGAGCTTCCGACAGACGTGGTCGAGGCGGGATCATTGGTTACATTTAAGGAAAGACTGGATAGTTACATGAGTAGGAGAGGACTGGAGGGGTATGGACCGGGTGCTGGTCAGTGGGACTAGGAGGGTGGGGATTTGTTACGGCTTGGACTAGTAGGGCTGAACTGGCCTGTTCTGTGCTGTAAGTGGTTATATGGTTATATGGTTATATGGTTATTTGGAATAAAGTTAAGGTAGAAATTGATGGAAATCTTTTATCGTTAAAACACCATTAATCTTCTTTTAATTTTTTTTTTCAAAAGATAACCCTTTTTTAAATATTTGGAATGATAAAGGAATTTAAAAATTAGAACATTGCTACAATAATGATAGATTGATGTCATATGATCAAATAAAAATTAAATATGATATTCCTCATAATACATTATTTTGTTATTTTCAATTTAGAGCCTATTTAAGAGAGAAATTAGGATCCGATATGAATCTAAAATATCTTGCAGGTTTCAAACAAATTATAATTGACAGAATGACTAAAAAATGTATTTCAATAGCATATATGTTATTACAAGAAAAATACACCTAAAGTAGATTTGTTTAATTCAAAAGAAAGATGGTACAAGATTTAAGCATGACAATAGATCAGCAGGTCTGGCAATATTTATGTAAATAAGTTTTGTCTAATACTATAAATGTAAAATATAGACTACTTCATTATAATTTTTTTCATCAATTGTATATTATTACCTCAGAAATTGAGTAGATGGAGATTGAATATATCAGACCAATGTTTTATACATGGAAAGAAGTTGGAACTTTTTACACTCTCCATGGTCTTGTTTGAAGGTTAATCCTGTTTGGGTTTTTGTTAGTAAGTTTCTACAATAAACTACTGGTGTTGTTTTTCCATTAAATCCTGAATTATTACTGTTAGGAAATTTTGAAAGTATTACTCCTAAATTATCTTTTTCAGATTTTTAACTGAAATTTGTTAAGTTAGCTTTCATAATAGCAAGGAAATATATTGACGTTACATGTAAATCAGATGTTTTATTAACATTAGAATGATGGTATACAGAGATTCAAAGTTGTTTTCCTTTAGGAAAAAAATACATAATTTAAGGAGTAAATATTCTGTATTTTTTACAAATTTGAAGCCTATATGCTAGAATAATGAGTCTAAAATTATAATTTTTAAAAATTATTTTGAATCCTCCTGACCAGCGAAGTTTTCCCTAAATGAATAATAACTTTTGGAACAATATTTTTTAGGATCCTTGAGCGTCATCTGAAGCAATCCAACTTAATATATTGTTACATTATTATGTATTTTATATTTATATTTATATTTTAGAGATTTTTTTAGCTTTTAGTTTTTAGTTCTAGTAGTCTTTTTAGTTTTTTTTTCTTCTTTTCTTTTTATATATTATCAACATATATTTGTTATATATATGTTGATTTAAATAAAATATTCAGTGTGTGTGGATACCAGTGGTGAGCCCTAAAACACATAGCTCTTAATGTAGGTCTGCTGGACACTCGTGGGTTTGCTGACTAGCTTCGTGAGCAAAATCTTCAATGGATAATCTTGCAGTCCAATATATAAGACTTTATCTCCTCAAAGTAAGTCAAAAACAGAGGCTTGGTGCTGGGTGATATTTTTGTGATTGCTGCCAACTGAACCTGGCCTCACTCGCAATACCTGCTGCCTGGAGTTAAATGTCATAAAATAATTAAAATAGTCAAGTTTGCGAGCTAGCATATACAGTCGGAGCTGTCCAGAATATGGAGAAAATTGCAGTCTGTCAAAACTTTCTTGCTCACTGTGGTGATTTCAAACTGGTACAATGAATGGGATTAATTTATTTTTAAGAGCTTCTCGGTAACTTTTATTCAGATATAGAAGGATATCTACCATTTCTATTGAGTCTCTTCGGTATGGGGCTCAAGGCAGCATGGTTGACTCTTCACTCTTAACAAGCCATGAATGAATGATAGTTAATTCCAGTATTGCATCAATATTCTGTGAATGAAGAAATGTTACTTTAATCTCCATCGGCAACCTGAAGAATGTGAAGCGCATTAACACTGAGGGCCAAAACCGCTGTCACAATCAGTGTTTTGTTTGATTTGGCGTGGGATTTCAGTGGTGCTGCAGCAGGATCTACCCTCGGTTGTGAAGCAGACATTTCAGTCAATGCAAGAAAATTGATTCAGAAGCTTCTCAGCAAATTTGGTCTTTACTTGGCAGCTTATCTTGCTCTGCAAAGCATCTCGTCAGTCTTCCAGTCATGCTTAATTCCCAGAGGAGATTCTAATGGGGCACTCGTGTGTGGGAGCAATTTGCTTTGGCATTAGTTTATAAATAAACCAAAAATTTACTTCACCAGCAGACCCAGACAGATTATTCAAGGATATTCAAACATATCAAAAGCTTTAAAAACATACAATTGTACGAGTAGCCTGAAAATTACTGACCCACCATACATTACTTGGTTGCTTAAAATAGCATTTGTGAGAGTTTTCTTTATTGTATCTACTGGTGTGTTCCACTGCACAAGATCAAGACAGAAAATTGCTTGAATCTTTCATCTGGAACAACACATGGTTTAAAATCAATTTACACAGTAATTGGCTTACCAATTTTCCTGCTTAATCTACAGTGTCCTCCATAATGTTTGGGACAAAGACCTTTTTTTCCTTTATTTGCCCCTGTGCTCCACAGATTTAAACTTAATTCAAGCAATTCACATGTGATTAAAGTGCTCATTTACAACAATCCCAACTCTTCAAGGTTATTGGTATACATACATTTTGATTTGACCATGTGGAAATTACAGTACTTTTTATGCATAGTTCCCAGATTTTAGAGCACCATAATGTTTGGGATATTTGGCTTCACAGGTGTTTGAGAGTACTCAGGCATGTTTAATTGATTCATTGGTATAAGAGAGCTAGGCTTCCGGGGGGCGCGGTGTGATGGTGTGAGCAAAGGACATGGGAATACACCTCCCCTGGGAGAACTAATTAATAACTGGCTTTTAAAAAGTTTTTTTTTTACATTTTTGAATAATTACTACAGCTTTTTGAACTTACCTGCAATTTTTTTTATCATAGCTTCAAGGAAAGGAAAGATACAGACAACTGGAAAAACTGTTATGAAAGAAGTCAAAATATTGGACAAAGTCAACAGCAGCACAGGTCCGGATGACACCAGCGCCACCTCTGTGAAGAGCCAAAGAAGATGGTGCCAGATTCCAGAAGAGGATCTTTGAACTACAAAGACTACAAGAACAAGCACACATGCACGCAAGTTCACACATGTGCAGAATGGAACAATCGGCAATGCTTTTGGGGAACAGGTAAAGATGCTGTCAGCAGCACTACTTCGCAGGTCCTGCCTCCTAGAGTGTTGGAGACAGACTCAGAAGGTCTCTTTTCAACATTAAGTGACAGAGAAGGACAAGAGGAAAAAGATCAGGATAAAGAAGATGGAGATCAAGATGCTCAACTTGAAATGAATGCTATGCAGATAAAAGTTCCTGAAGTTAGGGAGCAAGGTATAGGCAGAAAATTGATGAATCAATTTCAGGGAATGAGTGAAAAGATGGATATGCAGTTTGTGTCTATAAGATGTGATGCTAATACTCAATTTGAATCTGTTAAAGGAGTGATGAAGAATATTAAGGAAGAAATGAAACGATATATTAAAGTGATTGATAAAGTTAAAGCACAAGTTCAGAAAGTTGAAGAAAATTTGCAAGAATGTCGTGATGAAGTGAAACAATACAAGGATGTGGTTCATAAAATGAAAATTCAGTTACGACATGCGATGTCAAGAAGAACTTTTACAAAAAAATGGTGTATCAGACATTCATAGTCGAAGACTGCTGGGCTGATAGAAGATTTGGAAGGTTTTAATCCTGTACAGTTTTTGCAAAAGTGGATCCCAGAATTTCTTGGGATCTGATAATTCTCCCCATGGAATTGAATTGGATCGAGCATACAGGGCCAATAGAAAGAAACCATTACCTGGACAGACACCACACTCTGTGCTGATTATATGTTTATGTTATCAAGATAAAGAGAGAATATTGAGAGCAGCTGTCTAGAATGCTCACCAACATCAAAGCTCATTGATAGTGGCTGATAAGGAAGTATTCTTTTATGCAGATTTAAGTAAGATGATTGTGAAAAGAAGGAAGGAATTTAACCCAGCTAAATCAGTTTTGTGGAAGAAAGGATACAAGTATTTTTTTTTCATCATCCATCTTTCATTTCACCTTTCATCAAGGTGTCTTTGGGAGATAATCAATCAAGATTCTTTGTAAATGAAATGGAACTCTTGGAATTTGCTAACTCTCTTCCAAATAATGAGAAGATTCAACAAGTTGAGGTGCAAAGCCAGGATATTGAACAACCCATGAAGATACAAGCTGCAGTGAAAGAGTTGATCCAACAAGAAATTGAAGTCCTTTAACAGAGTTCATGTAGTGGCTGCATACACCTATAAATGATCTGTTTTTAAATTTATATATTTTTTTTTCTCTGGGGAAAAGGTTTATTTTTTAACAGTACTTTGGGGGGAGGGCTTTTTTAAGTCATTTTCTTTTTCTCTTTACTTCCTTCCTTTGATGGGGTTTAGGTTGATGGCTAATAGTATGGTACTAAATTTTGTAAGCTTTAATATAAATGGAGTGAATAATAATAGGAGAAAGAGAATTTTAGCTTATTTGAAAAAAATTAAAGTTGATATTGCTTTTTTACCAAGAGACTCCTTTATCAGAGAAGAATTTTTTTTTTTTAAATAGGCTGGTTAGGCCAAGTGGTAGCTTCAATATTTAATTCTAAAGAAAGAGGTGTGGCAATAATGTTGAAGAAGACACTACCTATTAAAATTCAAAGGGTGGTTACTGATCCTGTGGGGAGATTTGTCTTGGTCCACTTTCATAATTTATTCTGAAATGTGGACACTTATGAGTATCTACACATCAAATGTTGATGACAAAAGATTTACTTTATGTTTTTTTATACTTTATGTTTTTAGAGGTCAGATAATGTTTTACTATGAAAATTAAGAAAGAGGTTGATCAATTGGAAATGGATATAGAAGATTTGGAGAAGAACTTACAAAGAAAGGTTTCAGATGAGAAAAGAAAGAAATTAATTTAAAAAACCATTGAAACACGATTCAGACCTATAGAATGGAAAAATTAATTGAGAGAACTAAACGGGTATTATGAATTAGAAGAAAGTGCCAACAAAGTTCTTGCTTGGCAGTTACAAACAGAACAAACTTCGAGAATAATTAATCCTATTAGAAAAAGCTCAAAGATGATTACTTATTAACCTCTAAAAACTAATGACATTTAAATATTATTAGAATATTATAGATAAATTAGAATTAAAAAATCTGAATCTAGTAGTCATGAAGTTAAAATTATTTTTTTTAAATATCAGATAAGTTTACCTAGTTTCAAATATCGAGATCAAAGAGATTTAGATGCCCCCTTTATGGCAAGAGAAGTTAGTGAAGGACTTAGTTCTTTGCAAAATGGTAAGTTACCAGGGGAGGATGGTTTTACATCTGAGTTTTTTTAAGAAGCTTAAGGACCTTTTAATACCTCCATTTTATGGAGATGCTACATCAAGCAGTGTAATCTCATTCCTAACCAGAGTCTTTCTCAACTGCAATAATTAATTATACCAAAGAAAAATAAGGATCATTAAATCCAGCATCTTATTGACCGATATGTTATTGAATATGAATTATAAAACAGTTGCAAAGAATTTAGCAAATATATTAGCTAAATGTTTGCCAAATTTAATTAATATGGACCAAACAGGATTTGCTAAAAAGTGACAATCTGCTGACAATTTTGCAAGATTGATGAACCTAATTCATTTAATTCAGAAGAGAATTGGTTTAAGAGTGGCATTAGGTTTGGCTTTTAATAGATTAGAATGGGATTTTTTGTTTAAAGTATTAAAGTATTAGAAAAGTTTGGCTTTGGGTTGACATTTATAAATTGGATTAAAGCCCTATATAAAAATCCTTGTGCAAGGGTGGTAACTAATGGACAAGTTTCTACTTCTTTTCATTTAGCTAGATCGAGTCATTAGGGTTGTCCTATATCACCAGCCATGATTATTTTGGCAATAGAACCCTTAGCGGAGCTTATAAGACAATATTCTAAGATTAAGGGTATAAAGGTTAATCAAGAGGAATATAAAATTAATTCATTTGCTTATGATGTTTTGGTTTATTTAACTGATCCTATTTTTTTTTGTATCAATTGCATGCAAGATTGCAAGAACATGGGGATATTTCTGGATATAAAATTAATTTGGAGAAAAGTGAAATTGTGCCTTTAGTTAAGGCTGATTATACAGTGTAAAATGGCTACTAAATTTAGCTGCCCATATACAGACATTAAATATTTAGGTATTCGGGTTGATAATGATTTAAGGAATCTATATAAATAAAATTATTTACCTTTATTTAATAAACTTGTTGAGGATTTGAATAAGTGGAATACCATACCTATTACTTTAGTAGATAGGGTAAATTGTATTAAGATGAATATTTTCCAGAGAGTTCAATATCCTTTTCAGTCAATCTCCATCTCAATGCCTCAAAAATGGATGGATTTAAATGTGATTGTTAGGAAGATTTTATGGAAAGAGAAAATGGTGAGGGTTTCTTTTAAAAAATTGATTATGAAATTTCGACTGGGACTTACAACGTTCCCATTTTAAGAATTATTATAATGCTGCTCAATTGAGATTTATTAATGTATTGTTTAGTTCAGATAAAATTCCTGCTTGGATTAAAATGTAACTTAGTAAAATAGGAGAAATAAATTTACAGGATTTTATCTATAAATGAAATTCAAAATTATTGGTAGGAAGTAGGGAAACACCTATTTTGAAACATTTGATTGAATTATGGAATAATACTGATAATGAAATTGGTATGAAATGTTTTAGTTTCATGAAAGATGCCCCTTTGTCAAAGCAGACATTCCTTTTTCTATAGATAATAAATTTTTGAGGTTTTGGATGAGGATGGGTATTGAGAGGATTGTTTTGAAGCTGGAAGATTGATTCTTCTCTTTCTTTCTTCTTTGGCTTGGCTTCGTGGATGAAGATTTATGGAGAGGTAAATGTCCGCGTCAGCTGCAGGCTCGTTTGTGGCTGACAAGTCTGATGCGGGACAGGCAGACACAGTTGCAGCGGTTGCAGGGGAAAATTGGTTGGTTGAGGTTGGGTGTTGGGTTTTTCCTCCTTTGTCTTTTGTCAGTGAGGTGGGCTCTGCGGTCTTCTTCAAAGGAGGTTGCTGCCCGCCGAACTGTGAGGCGCCAAGATGCACGGTTTGAGGCAATATCAGCCCACTGGCAGTGGTCAATGTGGCAGGCACCAAGAGATTTCTTTAGGCAGTCCTTGTACCTCTTCTTTGATGCACCTCTGTCACAGTGGCCAGTGAAGAGTTCACCATATAACACGATCTTGGGAAGGCGATGGTCCTCCATTCTGGAGATGTGACGTACCCAGCGCAGTTGGATCTTCAGCAGCGTGGATTCGATGCTGTTGGCCTCTGCCATCTCGAGTACTTCGATGTTAGGGATGAAGTCACTCCAATGAATGTTGAGGATGGAGCGGAGACAACACTGTTGGAAGCGTTCTAGGAGCCGTAGGTGATGCCGGTAGAGGACCCATGATTCAGAGCCGAACAGGAGTGTGGGTATGACAACGGCTCTGTATACGCTAATCTTTGTGAGGTTTTTCAGTTGGTTGCTTTTCCAGACTCTTTTGTGTAGTCTTCCAAAGGCGCTATTTGCCTTGGCGAGTCTGTTGTCTATCTCATTGTCGATCCTTGCATCAGATGAAATGGTGCAGCCGAGATAGGTAAACTGGTTGACCGTTTTGAGTTTTGTGTGCCCGATGGAGATGTGGGTGTGCTGGTAGTCATGGTGGGGAGTTGGCTGATGGAGGACCTCCGTTTTCTTCAGGCTGACTTCCAGGCCAAACATTTTGGCAGTTTCCGCAAAACAGGACGTCAAGCGCTGAAGAGCTGGCTCTGAATGGGCAACTAAAGCAGCATCATCTGCAAAGAGTAGTTCACGGACACGTTGCTCTTGTGTCTTGGTGAGAGCTTGCAGGCGCCTCAGATTGAAGAGACTGCCATCGTCTTCATTGTTGAGTTCTTTCATGGCTTTGTTCAGCATCATGCTGAAGAAGATTGAAAAGAGGGTTGGTGCGAGAACGCAGCCTTGCTTTACGCCATTGTTAATGGAGAAGGGTTCAGAGAGCTCATTGCTGTATCTGACCCGACCTTGTTGGTTTTCGTGCAGTTGGATAACCATGTTGAGGAACTTTGGGGGGCATCCGAGGCGCTCTAGTATTTGCCAAAGCCCTTTCCTGCTCACGGTGTCAAAGGCTTTGGTGACCTTTGGTCAACAAAGGTGATGTAGAGTCCTTTGTTTTGTTCTCTGCACTTTTGTCTGAGGGCAAAGACCATGTCACTAGTTCCTCTGTTTGCGCAAAAGCCGCATTCTGACTCTGGGAGAACATTCTCGACGACACTAGGTATTATTCTATTTAGGAGAATCCTAGCGAAGATTTTGCCTGCAATGGAGAGCAGCGTGATTCCCCTGTAGTTTGAGCAGTCTGATATCTCGCCTTTGTTTTTGTACAGAGTGATGATGACGAAGTGAGGGGAAACTTCCAGGCAAACCTCAAAGCAAAGCTCGAGGATGCAATCCACCTCACGGACTTGTCCCCCGAAACCCTCTGGGATCAGTTGAAGACTACCATACTGCAATCCACTGAAGAGGTACTGGGCTTCTCCTCCAGAAAAAACAAGGACTGGTTTGATGAAAACAGCCAGGAAATCCAGGAGCTGCTGGCAAAGAAGCAAGCTGCCCACCAGACTCAAAGCCATCCTGGCCAGAGAAGAAACAAACCTTCCGTCACGCATGCAGCCATCTTCAGCGCAAACTCCGGGAGATCCAAAAAGAGTGGTGGACTAGCCTCGCCAAATGAACTCAGCGCGGACATTGGCGACTTCAGGGGTTTTTACAAGGTTCTAAAGGCTGTGTACGGCCCCTCACCCCAAATCCAAAGCCCGCTGCGCAGCTCAGACGGCAAAGTCCTCCTCAGCGACAAGATCTCCATCCTCAACTGATGGTCAGAACACTTCCGATCTCTTTTCAGTGCCAACCGCTCAGTCCAAGATTCCGCCCTGCTCCAGCTCCCTCAACAGCCCCTAAGGCTGGATGAGATCCTCACCCGGGAAGAGACATATAAGGCAACTGAACAACTGAAAAGTGGCAAAGCAGCAGGTATGGATGGAATCCCCCCAGAGGTCTGGAAGGCTGGCGGCAAAACTCTGCATGCCAAACTGCGTGAGTTTTTCAAGCTCTGCTGGGACTAAGGAAAGCTGCCTCAGGACCTTCATGATGCCATCATCATCACCCTGTACAAAGGAAGATTTATAACATTTGAACAAATGAAGAGTACATTTAATGTACCTAATAATAATTTCCTTTGGTATTATCAAGTTAAGGCATTATTAATTAATAAAATAGGCCCAGGTTTGTTGACACCTAGCTGGAGTGAACTGGAATTATTGATTCATAACAGTAATGTAAATAAATTTATTTCTGTAATGCACCCTTAAGGGCATCAATTGAGATTAAGATGGGAAATGGATCTAAACAGACAAATAAATGAGAAAGATTTGATGGAATTATGTAAGAATAATATGACAAAAATTATAAATGCTAAATATAGGTTAATTCAGTGGTTGCTTTATCAGTTTCTAGGAAATGTATAATAATATCATGGAAGTCAGATATAGATTGAGGTATGGAAAAATGGTGTGCAGAACTTTGTAGCTCTATACCACTTGAGAAGATTACTTACAGTTTACAAAACAAATACCATGTATTTTGGAAAATATGGTGCCAATATTTATAAAATGTGTGTTTGTATGTTTAATAGACTCTCTGAACACCTCATTTCTTGGTAACCTCCAATATTAGACATGATATAAATGCTCTATTCCCTTGGCATTTTCCAGTCCTTTTCTTTAATCTCTTTTTCCTTTCTTATCTTTTTTTCTTTCTAGGGGTTTTGGTGGGAGTGGAGATGGGAGCATGGGAAGGGATTTTTTAATATACCACATGTATGTATAATTTTGTGAAATAACTTTTGAATTTATTGTAATGTAAGTATTAATGTGGTTTAAAATTTTGTAAATAAAATATAAAAAAGAGAGAGCTTGGCTTGCTTCTGAGCTTTTAATCACCTTTGCAATCTGTAGTTGCCATTTTTCAAACAGAGTTGTGCCAATGAAAGTCAAAGAAGCCATTATGAAGCTGAAGAACAAGAATAAAAGAGTAAGAGACAGTGCCCAAACCTTAGGATTTCCAAGATCAAGTGTTTGGAGCATCATTAAGAAAGAAGACTGTTCTGGTGAGCTTAGTGATCGCAAAGGGACTGGTAGGCCAAGGAAGACCTCCACTGTTGATGACATAAAAATTCTCATCAAAATGAAGAAAAATGACCAAACGCCTGTTTGACAGATCAGAAACATTCTTCAGGAGGCAGGTGTGGATGTGTCAATGCTGACTGTCCACAGAAGACTTGATGAACAGAAATACAGAAGCAACACTGCAAGATGCAAACTGCTAGTTAACCACAAAAACAGGATGGCCAGATTACAGTATGCCAAGAAGTATTTAAAAGAACCATAGAACACTATAGCACAGAAAAATCTGCGCTGACCATCATCTCACTAGTCCCACTGACCAGCACCCATTCCATAACCCTGCAGACCTCTTCCATCCATATATCAATCCAATTTATTCTTAAAACACATGATTGAGTGTTCTTAAAACACCAGATGGCAGCTCATTCTACATTCCCACCACTCTCTGAGTGAAAATCCTGCCCCTAATGTTCCCCTAAACCTTTCTCCTTTCAGCTTAAAACTATGACCTCTATAAGCTGAGAGAATTCTAGAAAAAGGTCTTTTGGACAGATGAAGCCAAGATTAACCTGTATCAGAGTGATGGTAAGAGCAAATTGTGGAGGGGTAAAGGAACTGCCCAAGATCCAAAGCATGCCACCTCATCTGTGAAACATGGTGGTGGGGGAGTTACGGCCTGGGCATGTCTGGCTGCCACAGGTACTGGTACACATATCATCATTTATGATGTAACTGCCAATGGTAGTAGCAAAATTAATTCTGAGGTGTTTAGAAACATCTCTTCTGCTCAAATTCAAGCATATGCTTCCAAACTCATTGGATGGTGCTTCATTTTTACAGCAAAACAATGATCCCAATCATATTGCAAAAGTAAAAAAGGAACTTTTCAAAGTTAAGACGTGAATGGCCAAGTCAGTCACCTGATCCAAATCCCGTTGAGTTCGATATGCTGAAGAGAAAACACAAGGGGACGCCACCGAAACAAGCAGGAGCTGAAGATGGCTGCAGTAGAAGCCTGGCAGAGCATCACCTGAGAAGATACTCAGTACCTGGTGATGTCCATAAATCACAGACATCAAGTATTCATTGCAATAAAGTACTAAATGTAACAACTTTAATATACATACCATTGCTATGTCCCAAATATGGCATCCTGAAATGAGGGGACTATGTATAATAGAGGTAAAACACAGGATTCTGTTGACAAGTGAAAACACACACAAATGCTGGAGAAACTCAGCAGGTCAAACAGTGCCTTTATGTAGCAAAGGTAAAGATACATCACTAACGTTTCAGGCTTGAGCCCTTCATCAAGATGTGTATAATATTGTGTTATAATTTTGATCAAACCAAAATGTATACCAATTACATTGAATAAAATCTGGAAAGTGCACTTTAATCACATGTGAATTCTTTGATGATAAATGTAAACTGTGGAGAAAATTAAGGTAAAAAGTGTCCCAAACCTTATGGAGGGCATTTAGAGAGCAGCTGCCGGTTCATGGTTAATTTGGAGCAAATTGACAATTGACGTACCCAGTGGCAGGGGAGTGGCAGGTGGGGAAGGGAACAGGGCTGGATGCTGGGGGTCAGCCATGGTGGATGGGTTGGTGCCCAGGTATGTAGTGGTTAATAGTGGTAATAAGTCTTATTGGATCAGTGGTGGTCTCAGGATCTCCTGCACAAGCCAGGTCTTGGACAGAGACAGTTTCTTTTTGCCCATCCGGGTATGCCACATAGACACATTGGGGGTTGACTTCTCAACCAATGGATCGATCTTATGGCCATGCACATGCCTCCGGAGCAAGATCGGTCCTGGGGACGTCAGCCAGGATGGTAATGTCTCTGACACAGACTTCCTTGACCTCCATCATCAAACGGGTGAGCTGGTAGGAGCTGTGTTGGTGAGTTCAATCGATGCCAGTACCCAATCATTGTTGGCATCACTGGCCAATTCTGACCAGTAAGATGGTGGCCACGACCCTGGCTGCTGAGATGGTGGTCTTCATGGCACGCATGTGCTGCTGTTGCTTGGGGGCAGAGGTGGCTCCAGAAGTGAGGCCTGCCAAGATGGTGGCGGCCCCCACTACCCGCACATGGCACCGCTAGGGAGAAGGGAAGGTCTGGACTTACAGACTTTGGCATAGTGTCCCTTCTTCCCACATTCTGAGCACACCACTTCCTTAGCAGGGCACTACTTCCAGAAACGTTTCTATTGACCACAGAAGTAGGTCCTTGGGTGCTCAGCAGCAGCAGCAAAGGTGAATTTGGGGCGGTCCTGTGTGGAGGTGGCCTGGTAACACGCATCCCAAGAAGGCAGCAGCACCCGTGTTCCCCTTGAGGCAATTGTATTGATGGAGGAGAACGAGTCCATGCTCTGAAGGCCCTCTACAAGATCAGTTCATCAAGTTCTAACAGTCACTAGCAGATATAGTCCGATCTGATGCGTTCTATGCAAATGTCTTGAACAAGTTCATCTGTGTAGACCTCAGCAGTAACGTCCCTGCAGCGGCGTATTAATCAAGAAGCTCAATGGGTTGTTGCATGCGGGTGGCCAGGAGATGCCTGTCATAGACTGCATTTGTCCTGGGCCTGTACTGGCTTTGGAGCTTGTTCATTGCCTCCTTGTTCGTCGTGCTGCTCCGACCACCATAGCCGACCCATGATCATAGAAAGCAGAGCTTGTTGTCAATCAACCATGACTTGATTGGAAGCATGCAAAAAGTCATTAAAACAGAGTAGCCAGAGCTCGATCAGTCTGGGGTGTCTGGAGATGTTATTTGGATGGGGATAAAATTCAAAATTCGGAAGTGCAAAGGGACTTGAGGGTCCTCGTGCAGCATAACCTAAAGGTTAACCACCAGATTAGATCAGCAGTAAAAGAGCAAATGCTATGATGGCATTTGTTTCAAAGGGAATAGTGGTGTTGATGAGGCTTTATGGGGCATGGGTGAGACCTCATTTGGAGTACTGTGTACAGTTTTGGGCCCCTTAGAAGGGATGTAATGATGTTGGAGAGAGTACAGAGAAGATTTACCAGAATGATCCCTGGAATGCAAGAGCTAACATATGAGGAACACTTAGTGGCTCTTGGACTCTATTCATTGGAGTACAGAAGAGGGGATCTCATAGAGACATTTTGAATGCTGAAAGTATTGGACAGAGTAGATGTAATTAAGATGCTTCCCTTGGTGGGTGACAAGAGGGCACAGTCTTAGAATTAGAAGGTACCCATTTAAACTGAGTTAAGGAGAAATGTCTTTAGCCAGAGTGCCATGGATTTGTGCAATTCTTTGCTATATACATCTGTGGATGCCCGATCATTGGGGGAGTTTAATGGGGAGATTGATAGCTATCAAATTAGTCAGAGTATCAAGTGATATGGGGGAAAGGACAGAACTTGGAACAAGAAGTGAGAACAGTTTAGCTCAGAGTGGATTTGTGGAGCTGACTCAATGGGCCAAATGGCCTATTTCTGCTCCTTTGATTTGGGATTCCAGTATAATCAATAAACCAAAGACACTGCCTTACTTTTCATGCTCTATTATTGTTAATATTTTATTTTATTTTTACAGTAATGTCATAAGATGGTTATAATATGAATGTTTGCACTGTGACGCCGCCGCAAAACATCAAATTTCATGACTTGTTCATGACAATAAATCCTGATTCTGATTCTGAATTGCATTGGTTATTTTTAGATGATGGGTTATTTTACCTCTCACTCAGTGCCGAGAAGAAAATTTAGTTCCCAATTTAAATGGCATTACTAATAATTTTTTAACACAATAAATGTTCAAAGCAATTGACCACAATTAGCCTCGCGGGTGGCAAGGTTACGATGGAACTTAGCGCAACACGGGTTCAAATCCAGCACTGAATGTAAGGAATTTGAACATTCTCCCCATATCTGCATGATTTCTTCCAGGTGCTCTGGCTTTCACCCACCTTCCAAAAATGTACGGGGATTGTAGGTTAATTTGTGTTTTGGGGCAGCACGGGCTCATGTGGAAAAGGGCCTGTTACCGTGCTGTTTGTCTGAGTTAATGTTAAATTAATTCTGGCAGATGAATACTTGTTTTTGGCAACATCCATTGTACAGGGATTGATTGAATTATCATAGTCATCTTAATAACAGAATAGGATGGAGGAAAATGTCCAGGAAGTTTAAAACCCTTGACATGGTTAGTTAGTATTAATTGAATTGAAACCAGGTTTGATGTTCAACATTTGGCCAAGTATAGTATTGGTCGACACCTCCAGCATAGCATGTAGCAATATCTATAAGGCAGACAAGAGTGCAAACACAAGACAACCTGTTCTTTCTGTCATGGACAATAAGACTCTGAATGGTTCTGATGCATGACCTCAACGTCATCCTGACTTCTTACCTACTTCAAGCAAAGAAATCCCAGGAATCCTAAAAGCAAAATCATACCTGACAAACCTATTGAAATTTTTTGAAGAGATCACACGTAGAATAGACAGGGAAGATGCAGTGAATTTTGTGTATTTGCACCTTCAAAAGGTCATTAACAAGGTGTTACACATGAGGCTGCTAAACATAGAATTACAGGAAGGATACCGGCATGGGTCAGGATTAGCAAGAAACAAAGAGTAGGAATGAAGAGATCCTATTCTTGTTGGCGACTGGTTATCAATGGTATTCTGCAGGGGTTGATGTTGAGCTGCATTTTTTTTACATTGTATATAAATGATTTGGATTATGGAATAGATGGCTTTGTGGCCAAATTTGCAGATGACACCAAGAAAGGTGGTAGGATGGGTGGTGCTGAGGACACAGAAAGGCTGCAGAGAGACTTGTATAAAGAATGGACAAAATGGTGCCAGCTGATATTCTCTGTTGAAAGTGTACTTTGGTAGAAGAAATGGATGGGCAGGCTATTATTTAGATGGACAAAAAATTCAAACTTCTGAAGTGCAAAGGGACTTGGGAGTCCACGTTGTGGCTGCGGCTGTGATGTGGCATCGGCTATGGCCATGGCAGTGGGGGTGGTGACGGCGGTGGGGGTGGCAGTGGGTGTGGCAGTAGGTGAGGTGATGGGGTGGTGGTGAGTGTGATGGTGGGTGAGGGGTTGGATGTGGTGGTGGGTGAGGTGATGGGTATGGTGGTGGGTGTGGCAGTGGGGGTGGATGTGGCTGCGGCAGTGCCACCGGAGTTGAGGGAAGGACAAACCTATTGAGGAACAAAAGGATTCAGAAAGTTGGTATAGGTAAGGACAGGTTTTCCTTATTGTTTTCAATTTCATGGTCAGTGGGAATGCCAGCTAGGCCAGGGGCATGTTCCCGTTGCACAATGTGGTTAGTCAGAGGAGCCGTCGGTATCCCTGATGATGTCATCTGTGAGAAGAGCATCCAGCTGCAGCTCCTTATGAACTTTCAGATTTTGAAAGTTGGCATATTCCTGTCAGGATTGAAGTCAAATTTAATAGGCATATGAAGTAATGGTTTTCAAGCAAAACTGGAGATCTGGTTGAGAGTATCGGCAAAAGGTGCAAATGAGGTCCTTAAGGAGTAAATGCAAAAAGAAGGAAGGAAATCAGGAGGGCTAAATTAAAAGGTATGCTGTTGCTTTGCAAGACAAGATGAAGGAAAATCAGAAGGGCTTCCATTGATATGTTAAGAGCAAAAGGACAGTAATGGACAAAATTGGTCCTTTTGAAGATCAAAGTGGTCACTTGTGCATGGAGATGGAAGAGATGGGGGAGATCTTAAGTGTTTTTTTTCCATCTGTATTTATTCACAAGTCCAGGGAAATCAATCAAACAAACAGTGAGGTTATGGAACCTATACAGATTAAAGTGGAAGAGGTAGATGCTGTCTTAACCAAATTAGGGTGGATAAATCCCCAGGGTACTCCATAGACCTTGAGGGAGGCTAGTGTAGAAATTGCAGGGGTCCTGGTCGATATATTTAAAAATGACCTTCATGATGGGAGAGGTGCCAGAGGACTGAAGTGCAGCTCAGATTGTTCCGTTGTTTAAAAAAAGGCTCCAAAAATAACCCAGGAAATTATAGGCTGGTGAGCCTGACATAAGTCCTTGTTCAGTTATTGGAAGGTGTTCTAGGAGATCAAATATGCAGTATTTGGTTAGCTAGGGAATGATTAGGTATAGTCAACATGCGCATGGTAGGTCATGTTTAACCAATCTTGTAGAGTTTTTTGAGGAGGTTACCAGGAAAGTTGATGAAGGAAAAGTTGTGGATGTTGTCTACATGAACTTCTGTAAGGCCTTTGACAAGATCCCACGTGGAAGGTTAGTCAGGAAAGTTCAGACGCTCTGTATTCATGGTGAAGTAGTGAACTGGATTTGACAATGGCTCAGTGAGAAAAGCCAGAGAGTAGTGGTGGATGATTGCTTCTCAGTCTGGAGGCCTGTGACTAGTGGTGTGCCTCAGGGATCGGTACTGGGACCATTGTTGGATAATAATGTGGTAAATTGGATCAGCAAGTATTTGTATTTGTATTTGTATTTGTAGATGACACAAATATTGGAAGTGTAGTGAACAAGCACTCAAAGCTTGCAGAGGGATGTGGACCAACTGGAAAATGGACTGAAAAAATGGCAGATGGATTTTAATACAAACAAGTGTGAGGTGTTGTATTTTGGAAGGACAAACCAAGAAAAGACATACACTGTAAATGGAAGGGCACTGAGGAATGCAGTAGAACAGGGCGATCTGAGATTACAGCAAAATAATTCCCTGAGAGTGGTGTTGCAGGGAGATAGGGTTGTAAAGAGACCTTTTGGCACATTGGCCTTCATAAATCAATAGTTGTTGGGATGTTATGGTAAGACATCAAATTTGGAATTATGTGTGCAGTTTTGGGCACCTAACTACAGGGAATATATCAATAATAGTGAAAGAATGCAGAGATGATTTACAGGGATGTTGCCAGAACTTCACAGACTTAATTAAAGGGAAAGGTTAGAAATTTATTCCCTGAATGAGGGGAGATTTGATAGACGGATACAAAATTATAAATGATATAGATTGAGTAAATGCAAGTAGACTTTTTTCCACTGAGGTTGGGTAAAATACAAACTAGAGGACATGGGTTAAGAGTGAAAGGGAAGAAGTTTAGAGGAAACATTATAGGGGGAATTTCTTCACACAGAGAGTGATAGGAATGTGGAACGAGCTGCCAGCGAAAGTGGTGAATGTGGACTCAATTTTAACATTTAATAAAAATTTGGATCTGATGCAAAAGTAAGTGGAATTGGTCAGAATAATAGCTCGACACAAACTAGAATGCCCAAAGGACCTGTTTCTGTGCTGTCATGCTCTACGGAATGAAAGGACCATCAGTGACAAAGGTTACCTTCCCTCGTGATTTATCCCCATTGGCATAATTTCAAATGATGGAGTGCAGGGAGAGATTGGGATGGCATAGTTGGCACAATACTATTCCAGTGCTATTGACCTGGTTTTGAATCCATCACTGTCTGTAAGGAGTTTGTATGCTCTCCTCATGTCCACATGGTTTTTGTCTCATTGCTTTGGTTTCCTCCCATGTTCCAGAGACTTTCCAGGTTAGAAGGTTAATTGGTTACATGGGTGTATTTGGACATTGCAGGATCATGGGCCAGTAGGACTTGTTACCATCGAGACAGAAGCTGGGTGAAAAGGTGGTTAGGAACTGAGACTGAGTGACCTCCATCCTACAGTTCCACAGCTCACTGAAGAGAGCATGATTGTGTTTTAAATTCTCTTGTCTTCTTCATCTTTGAGGGTAACTTTGTTGTTTGAACTGATTGAAAATATGTGGATGTTTTGTGAAATTTGGAACATTACAAAATCTTCTAATGTTTGTGTTACCCAATGGACCGTAAAATTAGCATGCCTGAAAGGGTATTAAAACTGCTGGCATTAAAGTCTATGTTGAGAGGAAATTTGATGTTTTAGATATATTATTGTAGCAGACTTCAACAGGGATTTTATCTGAAGGCCGCACCTAGCAATTGAAGTCAGGTGACTCAGGCAGTTGGATTTGAGAAGCTCAGATTAGCAGGAAGCTGATTGGGCAATAGAGATCAAGGGATCCAGAGCACTTGTGACACAGGGTGGTATTATTTCACTTTAACTCACCAGTCTAGGAAGATGGTACTATTGATGGGAGTTCACACAGTACCTGCAGCAGTGAGTAGGAAATTTATAACTAACTAGTTTTCTTTCTTGATTTTGAAGTCAGGAAAGACACAGTTAAGTATAATTAATTGTTTTCTTTCTCAGAGATATTTTTGTCCTTGCCCACTCTCATTTCAAAAGAATTGCATTTAATAACCTGACTACTTTCTGAGAGACCAGAGGCTGGTGGAGAGGTTGTCCTTATTGGGACTCAACACTCCTCTTTGAAACTTGATTCTAGACTTCCTAACAAAAAGAAGTCTGCCCAGGTGAATGAACATTGAGCACTGTCACTCTGAGCACTGAGGCACCTCAGGGCTGTGCGCTTAGCCTGCTCTTGTTCACACTACTGACCCATGACTGTATCGCTGGATCCAGCACCAACAGCATCATGAACAGCAATAGTCGTTGGCCTCATCAGCAACAGTTATGAGCCACACTACAGAGAAGAAGTGGAAAAATCACGTGATATGTGCAAGAGTAATAACCCGTATCTCAATATGGAGAAGACAAAGGACTTGATCATGCCATCAGGAGGACTAAGAATGACTTGGTATTGGAGAGAGTGGAGAGCACCAAGTTCCTTGGAATTCACTTAACTAATGACCTATCATCGACACTCAACATTTCCTCACTTGTCAGGAAGGCACATCATTATGTCAACCTTCTTTAGGAGCTCTATCGAGAGCATCCTGGCCGGCTGCATCACAGTGTGGTGTAGTTGCTGCAGAGAAATGGATCGCAGGTCAATCCACAGGACCATAAGAGTGGTAGAGAGGATTAATGGAGTCTCCTTCTCTACCATCGACGTGATCTACTGAGATTGTTGTTTGAAGAGGGCATGCAAAATCATTGAGGACACTTTTCGCCCTGCGCTCAGCACCTTTCAGATGCTCCGGTTGGGAAGGAGATGCAGGAATATCAGAGCTTCCATGGGCAGTGAGAAGGCTGAATTACCAAAGGAACTGCTCACACTAACCATCTAAGACTTTCTTATTCCGAAACGATATCTATTTGTATATGTATTATTTATTTGTATGTGTGTTATGTCTAGTTGTATGTCAGCATGTTTTCCATCAAGGACCAGAAAACACTGTTCTGTTGGGTTGCACTTGTACAATCAGAGAACAATCAACTTGACATTGTGTGATGAGCTTGGATTTCCAGATTCCATGTCCTTTTGGTTTTAAGATTATCTTCAAACATTTGCTCGCTCTGGAAGAGAGGTGTAGCATGATGTTGGGATGCTCCAATGAGTGTGAGTGTACTATGTACATTCATGTTGACTTTGCACTAAACAGTCTCAGACATTGAATTATTTGGAAACAAAATGTGATGGAATGGTTAATGAGTCACAAGGAACTCCCACGCAGAACTGATTTTGGAGAAATTATATTAGAAAAAAATGATATATTGGTATTTTTAAGACAAAATGCTGTAAATCAAAAAGAAACTGATTTGACAGCAAAGGAGGATAACGTGATGATCATTAATGTGTGGAAATAAAGCTCTGGGAAAACATCTATACAGTATATCCATTTTTGCTAATGACACTTGGGATGTTATTTATAAATAACAATTACAACAATACTGCAAAAATGAAAATTTTATGTCCACGTTGAACCAAATAGAGAAAAAGATAAGAGAAAGATGAATGAAATAAGAGGAACCCTCCCACCCCTACCCCCCACCCCACCCCCAGAAACAAGAAGGAAGAAGAAAAGAAGAAAAAGTAAGAAAAGAGAAAGAATAATAAAAAGAAACCTACTCCCATCCTATCAAGGGACAAATAACTCAGGGGAGGGAATAGGAGGGGGGAATCATTAAAGATTTACCCTGATGTACCTTAGGTATGAATTCCATATTCTTAAAAATACATCATACCTGTTTCTGAGGTTATAGGTGGTCTTCTTCATGGGCTCTTTACATTCTTAGTTCCATCAACTCTTTTTACTGTCATTTAGTCATGACCAGTGATTCTCAACTTTTTCTTTCCACTCATATACCACATTATAACCACAGAGCACCAATGGTATCCTATAATTATTTAGGGTGTTATGTGAGTTGAAAAAATAAAGGGTAGGAGCCACTGGTCTAGACATTCAGGTGAGCACTTTGCTTTCATATAGATCACCATTTTCATTTAACAATTTGCTGAGACGATATGCCCTTCAGTTTTTTTGAAGGGCTTCACCATTGGATTCGCCCCCTCAATGACTATTAAGGGAAGGAACTTTGACTGGGATACTTCCCCACAAATCCTTTACATTGGCTGTGCCAAGCCTCAGTGCATCTCTCAGCAAGTATTCCTGAAGCCTGGAATGTGCCTGTTGGCAGCATTCCCTCACTGACATCTTGCAGTGCTGGAATAAGACCAAGTTGCAGGCAGACCAAATTGTCAACATTTCAGTTTGAGACCCTGCAATGGAACTGAGATTGGAGAGAGAAAATGGCTGGTATAAAGAGGGATGAGACAGGGATAATCTAAGATAACCAGGGGTGAAGAATAACAGATAGATGGAGCTGGGCGAGAGAGGTGAAGTGGGGAGCAGAAGCAGATGAGTGATAGGTGGAAGGAAAAAAACAGGGAGATGGGGGGGTGGGGAGGATGAAGATGGAAACAATTGCTGGAGAGTGATGTGGAAACACAAAGGCTACCAGTGCAGGAAACTGATTCGTAAGGTTGATGGTGGAGTTTGTCAAGCAGGAGATAAAAAAGAGATGGGGAAGAGGTCCAGTGTGTGACAGGTGTGGGCAGTAGGTGAACTGACTGGGAGGGGGAAGAGAACAAAAGTAGGTGATGGGAGGTCATGTGGATGGAAAAGGAAACAACAATGAGAGGACTGGAGGTGGATTGCATCAGAAGGAAGTGAGGGGAAACCCTGGAAATAAGCATTACCTGAAACTGGAATATTCAATGTTCCATACCATTGGATTGGAGACTTCCCAGGTGAAAAGAAATGTGGTTCCTCGAGTGTGTGTTGGGCCTCACCTTAGCAGTGGAGAGGACAAGGACGGACACTTTTGGAATGGGAAGGGGAGTTGAAATGCTCTGCATCTAATCATCCAAGTCATTAGCATTTGTAACAAAATTGGACCCAGCACTGATCTCTGCAACACACAATTAGAAATAGGCCTCTAAATTAAATAACAATGCTCTGCTACCACCCTCTTTGTTTTTATGGAAGTCGCCTGACCCATAACAATTAACCACTGAGTCCCTTCAGATGTTTGTTCAACCTATCACCCACCATCTTCTGCCTCCCATTTCGACCCCCTCCCCCTCTTCCACCTGGCTCTTTCTGGCCATCATCCTTCATCTCTCCTTAGTTCTCTGATCACCTACTGGTCTTGTCTCACCTCTCGCCTTATCCTCTTTATGCAGGCTAACCGCTCTCTATGCTCTGCTCTAGCACAGGGGCTTGACCCTGAAACATTGACATATCCTCACTGTTCACAGATACTACTCATCCTGCTGAGCTCCTCCAGCAGTTTGCTCCTTCACTCTAATTCCAGGCCCTGTAGACTCAAGGGTCTCCATAACAAATAAAATAACCACTGGAATGCTCTCTAGAAGATCACAACATCACAAGGTTGGAGCAGTCTTGTGATTGTAGCAGTTGTTAGTAATGTCCAACGCAATTAATCTGTTGGCTCTCAAAGAGATAAATAAGCTTTTTCGCAAAGTAATTCACTCTTTCAGGAATGCTGGGCGAGGTGGTAGGTTTGCGAATGCAACCAATCAGCCGAGGAATGGTGGGGTAAAACACAGGATTCTATTGACACTGTGGTTAAGTGAAAAAAACCATCAATGCTGGACAAACTAAACAGTGCCTTTATGTAGCTATATAAAGGCACTGTTTGATCTGCTGAGTTTGACCAGCATTTGTGTGTTGTTTTTCAGCAGTGGAATGTAAGCTACTAAACTAATATCAGGCCTGATGAGTAAAAATTGCTTTTGAAGGGATGTGACATGGATTGTTTGAATCAAAGAGCTGTTTTAGTATCATCGATTCAAAGGCCAAAGGTTGGTTAAGGAATATCAGTCAAGAAAATATTCATCCTGTACCATTATCGATCAACCACATTAGACAGAGAATTGTGATTAATGGGCTTTAATCACCTTTAGACATCAACACATTTCACATGTTGCTGGCTCGGTTCCAAGGGAGGTACTGAGGGAGGGGTCTGGGCGTAACAGCCTTTATAGGGATTTCCAGGAGGGAGGAGTCACTGATTCAGGGGGCGGACCAGCTCATACAGTACATACAATGGGTGCACCACATTCACGCCTTCTTTTGAAACAAAATCCGGTGGGGTGAAATGATTCAACGTTCATTACAGGTTCAGCCTGTCCAGTGGTCTCGTCTGTCGCTGCGACCATCGTAATGTTTGCTGTGGCACAGCGACTGGTTCCCTGGGTGGTGTCTTGTGCAACAGGCTGTGCCTCCGTGGTTTAGTGGGACTGTGGGATTGCACAGTCTGGGGTTGGGGTGCGGCGTCGAGCACAATTAGTGGGGCTGGTTGGTCAGGGTTATCGTGAGGGGATGTTGATTGGTTGGTCGAGGGGTTCCCTGAATGCGCCAGGTCTCAGATGGAAACTATGTCCTGCTGCCCATCCTGGTACTCCACATAAGTGTATTGGGGGTTTGCATGGAGGAGGTGGACCTTCTTGACCAGAGGGTCAGTCTTGTGGCATCTGATATGCCTCTGGAGCAGTATGGGCCCAGGGGTCATCAGCCAGGATGGCAGTGTGGTTCCCGACACTGACTTCCTGGTGAAGGAAATGAGACTTTCATGCAGTGTCGCATTAGTAGTGGTACAGAGGAGGGACCTGGTGGCATAGAGCACCTCAGAGAGGACATCTTGCCACCAGGAGATGGATAGGCCTTTCAACCTGAGGGCTAGGAGGACTGCTTTCCAGACCGTGGTGTTCTCCCTTTCTATTTGGCCCTTCCCCCCCCCCCCCCCCCCCCCCAGGGTTATAACCCATTAACCAGTTTGTGGCTATGCCCTTGGCCAGCGGATACTGGCACAGCTCCTCACTCATAATGCTATGATTATAGTAGGGGTATCCAAACAGAGTGAATATGCTATGCTATAGCATATGCTATGTCCTGGTAGGGGATGGAGAAGGGGAAGTGAGAGTATTCATCAATAATGTTCAGGAAGTATACATTCCTGTTGGTAGATAGAAAGTGGCCCTTGAAATCAATGCTCAGCTGCTCGAAGAGATGGGGGTCTTTGATGGCAGATAGAATTGAGGTTTACACTCTGCACAGACCGGGCAGCTCCGGGTCAACTCCTTGATATCCTCAACTGAGTTGGGGAGGTTACAATCTCTAACGAAGTGGTGGAGCTTGATGACCCTGGGATGGCAGAGGTTGTTGTGGAGGACTTGGAGGTTGTCCAACTGCATGTCCCCGGGACAAGACATCGGGAGGCTCGTTGAGCTTCCCTGGCCAGTACAAGGTCTCATATATGTAGGTTGACAGTTCAGTTCTCCACCTCAGGATCTTATTGTTCTTAATTTTCCCCCACTGTTTGTTATTGAATATAAAAGCAACTGCATGTTGGTCAGTCAGCAGGATGAACAGTTTTCCAGCCAGGTAGTCCCTCCAGTGGTGCACAGCTTCCATTGTGGCCTGGGCCTCCTTTTCAATGGCTGAGTTCTGAAGTTCAGGGCCCTGGAGGTTACTGCTCAACTGGTTGAGTGCGGCAGCCAGGGCAAAGTAGGACTCATTCACAGCATGCATCACCGTCTTGGTGATGTCACCCTTGATGCATGTGAATGCCACTTGGGCTTCTGCCGACAGGGGAAAGGTGGTAGATTTCACAAGGGGGTGGCTTTGTCCGCTTAATTCGGGACCCACTGGGCATAATACAAAACAAAGCCCAAGAACCTTTTCAGTGCCTTGAGGGGCTGGGGAAATGGGAGCACCAACAGGGGGCACATGCGGGCAGGGTTGGGCCCAATGACTCCATTCTCCATCATGCAGCCCAAGATGGCCAGCTGTGAAGTGTTGAATACTCACTTCATTTGGTTGTTAGGTTGAGGCTTTTGGCTGTCTGTAGAAATTTCTGCAGGTTAGACCTAAAAGATTTGTGTAGTATTACCTTTTCTATTTTATTATAAGTGTGTGGTGGCGCCCATCCTCATGGTGAACCGGCCCACTTGTATCGCCATGTGGCGGGGCAGCCATGGAGAAATCGTGTCGTCAGAGGTTTCTCTCTGACTCCAGCATCCCTTCCAGCACGGACCCTTGGCAGCGATTATGACGTCACAATGTACCAGGTGACTGAGCTCATGTTGCCCTTATAGGGACACGCTGAATTTGAACAAAAACAGATGTTAGTGACTTTAGGTGTGGCAGCAGTGATTTCCATCAGCTCCTGCAAGCACCACAGTGGTGACCCCGATGGGCCCACCAGACGGCTATCTGGACCTAGCGAATGATGGACACAGCCGAGGTGAATACAGTAGCCCTTAAACTTCCCCCCTTCAGGCAGGCAGAGGCATAGTTCCACCTCCGTAACATCTCAGCCGACGCCACAAAATTTTAACATGTGGTGGGCGTGCTGGACCAGGACACAGCGGCAAGGGTGGACAACATCATTCACCGGCCACCAGCAGTGGGCAAGTATACCGCCTTCAGAAATCTACTCCTGGGGAAGTTTGGCCTCACTCCCCAGCAGCGTGCTTCCAGGCTCTTACACCTGGATGGGTTGGGGGATCGCAGCCCCTCAGCCCTCATGGACGAAATGCTGGACCTGGCAGAGGTCATGAACTGTGTTTCCTCTTCCGCCAGATATTCCTTGAACAGATGCCAGAAAATATCTGGCTCCATCTGTCCAAAGAGGATTTTTCCGACCCCCGTAAGGCCGCAACCCGGGTAGATGCCATCTGGCATGCAAAACAGGAGAACGAGGCAGCCCTCACCCAAGTCTCCAAGCCGGGGTCCCACCGTCAGCAGGATACCCCTAAGCAGGAAACCCAGTCAACATGGTGCTTTTATCACCAGCACTGAGGAGTGAAAGCCTGCAAGTACCACCAGCCCTGTGACTTCCAGGGAAACGGCCAGGCCAACCGCAGTTGATGATTGTGAAGCAGGCCCTTGTAGAGGGGACTTTGTTGGTGCACCTGCTCCCGGAAGCACACACGGTGCTCTCAGTCAACGCTTCCACCATGGCGGTCAGGGGAGTATTGGAACAGTGGCTGGACGGGCAGTGGCGTCTACTGCCCTTTTTCAGTAAGCAGTTGCGGCCGCAGGAGCTTAAATACAGTGTGTTCAACCGGGAGCTCCTGGCACTGTACCTGGCCATCCGCCACTTCCTATACTTCTTGGAGGGCAGAACTTTCACGATTTTTACCGATCACAAGACCATCACCCAAGCACTGGCTATGGCACAAGACCCGTGTCGGCCAGGCAACACCGCCACCTCTCCTACGTGTCTGAATTCATGACAGACATCTGGTACAGGGCGGGCAAGGACAATGTGGTCACAGATGCACTCTCCCACCCAGCCATCAGCATGCTAGCTGCCGGCCTTGACTACACGCAACTAGCGCAGGGCCAGCAGCACAATGCCAAAACACAAGCTCTCCGGACAGCCATCTCAGGTCTCCAGCTCAAGGATATCCAGCTTCCTGACTCCGCCCAGCCTCTGCTCTGCGACACCTCCACCGGCTCACTGTGCCTGGTAGTCCCACAGAGTGGAGGGCAAGGGTCGTCAGCTCTATCCACGATCTCGCCCACCCCTCAGTTAAAACTACCATGTGTATGGTGGCACAGCGATTTGTCTAGCGTGGCCTCAAGAACGATGTGGCAGTGCTAATCCGCAACTACATCAGGTGCCAGACGTCTGAAGTCCACAGGCGCCTGTTCAACATTTCGACTTGGCAATGCGGAGACTCCAGCATATCCGCGTGTATGTCGCGGGGCTCTTGCCAATGTCCAGGGAGTCACCGTACCTTTTTACCATCACTAGAGCCCTGGTCAACGAGTGGATTGCTCGTTTCAGCATGCTGGCACACATAATGAGCGACAGAGGTGCCCAATTTACCTCTGCACTATGGTCGCAGCTGGCAAGGCTTTTAAGGGTAACACTGCACCACACCACGGCCTACCACCCACAGTCTAACAGGTTGGTAGAGAGGTTCCACTGACACCTTAAGACCGCTCTGATGGCAAGACATTCCAGCCCTGACTTGATGGACGAGTTACCCTGGTTTCTCCTTGGGATTAGGACAGAGCCCAAAGAGGACCTGTAAGCCTCGTCAGCAGAAATGGTTTACGGTGCGCCACTCTCCCTCCCAGGCGAATTCTTTGGCCCAGAGGCCGAGACGATGCACAACAAAGATGAGCGACTTGCACAACTCCGTAAACGACTGGGCAACCTAACCCCACCGCCCCCATCGCACCACGGCAGCCGACCATCCCAGCGACCAAAAGATCTGGATGTGGCACAATTCGTATTCATCCGGAGAAAACCACAGAGGTCCCTGCTGCAGCGCCCATACGAAGGGCCGTACAAAGTTCTCCGGCAGTCGGGTGAGACTTTTACTTTAGATGTGGGGGGCAGGGAAGAACTGTTTACTGTGGACCGCTTAAAGGCTGCTCATTTGGACTTATCACAGCCGGTGCAGATGGCTGCGCCCAAGCACCAGGGCCGGCTGCCAAAGCGACAGGATGCGTAGCCGGTTCTGGAGGGGTTGTGTGGCGGTGCACATCCTCATGGTGAACCAGCCCCCCTTGTATCGCCATGTGGCAGGGCAGCCATGGGGGTATGGCATTGTCAGAGGTTTCTCTCTGACTCCAGCATCCCATCCAGTGCCCACCCTAGGGCAGTGATTATGATGTCACAATGCACCAGGTGACTGAGCTCAAGCTGCCCTTATAGGGGCACGCGCTGAATTTGAACAAAAACAGTTAACAATCTTCGGTGTGGTGGTAGTGATTTTCTTCAGCTCCTGCAAGCCCCACAGGACAATAAAAGAATATTGTATCTTGAATCTAACTCAGGAGTGGAGAGCGCCAAGTCCCTCAGAGCCATCTTAAGAATTGACCTATTGTGGACAGAAAATACTTGTCAGGAAGAGGCAACAGCGATTGCACTTGCTGAGAAGACTGAGGTGGCCAAGACTACTGGCCACCATCCTATCAACTTTCCACTGGAGCTCCATCGAGAGCATGCTGGCCGGCTGCATCACTGTGTGGTACGGTTGTTGTAGAGCACTGGTTTGGAGGATAATCCACAGAACTATATGGAGGATCACCAGGATATCTCCTTGCCCCTCTCCTGCACTGCTCCACCCCCACCCCCATCAATGAGATCTACCGGGATCATTGTTTAAAGAGGGCATGCAAAATTGCCCAGGTCCCCTATCAGGCAGCATCTTCCAGCTACTCCCACAGAGAAAGACATGCAGGAATATAGGAGTATCATGGCCAGCATCACGTCTGAGAAATTGCTTCTTCCCATGGCCAGTGAGACTGTTGAATGACTGAATGGACCGCTTATAATCACCTTCTGAAAAAAAATTATTAATGTAGAAATATTTATTTATTTATGTATATATGAGCTGCATATGTATTGTTTGTCTGTATGTGTGTGTTTTTGACCGAGGACTGGAGAACAATGTTTTGTCAGGTTGTACTTTTACAATTGGGCGATAATGAAATTGACCTTTAATTGTAAAATAGTCACATTTTGTTCATTGGTTCTGACCAAAAAAAATCATGGACTGGAAGCCTTTAAGTTTTCTATTGTTAACTTTCTTCTTTGTAACTAGAGGTTTTGCAATCAGCATGGCTTTTTTGATAGCACAATTAGAAATGCCCGTAGTACCTCACATTCTCACCTGTGCCTTATCTGCGGGTTTGCAGTGAGCAACATAGCCATATTGTCAGCAGAAAGCTCATACAGCATCTACCAGTATGGAACTTATCAACTTTGGGACTATCGGAACACTTTGCAAACTTCCCATGATGTGGACGCCATTGAAAAAAATGCACATTTCTCTTCCGAATCAGAATTATTGTCATGAGCATGTCACAAAATTTGTCGCTCTTAGGAGTTCACATGTCTACCCTGCCTTGCACTAGGACTGCCTAGATGCTGGGTGGCCGTAGATAATGAATCATTCTGCTCAATACAGAGAGCCCCAAATGCAATCTTGATGCCTTCTATGATCTAAAGTGACTGAAAACAGTTTGTTCTTTTCCTGATGGACTCACTCCCATTAGTGTAGAATCCCTCTTCTCCATTCAAAACTCTATCAACTGCAGTCTTAATTCTTCTGAAAGGACTATCCTTGAGGAATCATATCACAGTGAAGGATTTCCTTCCCTTCATTTACTGATGAGCGCAGCCATTATGATTATGTCCCATATTCTGGAGTCTCCTGTCAATAGAAATAATCACATTGTTTTTCTCCTAAGCTTTAGACATAAGATCATTAATATATTATCAGATACATTGTGCAATATGTCTATGCACCAAAATTGTTACTTGCTGAAGCCTAACAGATATTTGTGAAAAAATATTTAATTAAAAAGACAATAAATATATAAGTGTAGAGCTTGTCGAAGGAACCAAAGACTTGTTGATCCAAACCAAGGCTTTTATTAGCAAAAGACAAGAGCTCTTCACAGGTGGCCAACCAGTCCGGAATGATCCGACCTGGCTAGGGACACAACCCTTTAAGGCCCAGACAGTAGGAGTGGCAAAGCTCTCAGCCAATCGCTGTAAGCACAGTCATTACACTCTAGATACTTTAACTATATACATTGGTGATAGGTCTGTACTATCACAATAAGAAATAATAAATATTCACAATAATCCTAAATTTAAAAAAATGAATTACAACGGTTGGAACAGTCTGTGATTAATGTACCAAGAGGAGGTTCAAGAATCTCATAGCTGAAAAGTCAAGAGAAGAAAACAGCCTGAGCACCGACCACCGTGCCGTGACAAACCCATAAACCCCCGATATGTGTTTCATACCTTTATTGTGAGAGTCTTGAATGTCATGGGTAACTGGTTAGTTAAGTGTTAAATGCTGAGGGTGGGAGGGGGGATGTGGGGGGTGGGTGGGGAGGGAGGGGATGGAAAGAGCTTGAACTCTGCAGAAAATCTTGTATAGAATTGATAATTGGAAATTGTAGTCAATGCTGATATTGTTAACATTGACAATGTTGATAACTCCTTGAGTTTAAGTTTGGAAATTTCTAAATATTTTTTTTAAAAGAATCTCGTAGCTGTTGGAAATAAACTGTTCCTGAACCTAGAGGGTAGCAGTGAGAAGAAATTGTGACCAAGGTAATGGGGGTCCTTTATGACAATAATGACCCATCTTCTTAATTTCATCCTATCTAATTCCTCTTCATAGGACAAATCCCCTTTCCAAAGATTCACCACAGCAAACGCGGGTGGCATGATTGGCATAACGGTTAGCACAACACCAGCAAATAGGACCAGACCTGGGTTGAAATCCCATGAGTTTGTTTGCTCTCCCCGTGCCTGCGTGGGTTTTCTCTGGAGGTTCCGGTTTCCTCCCACCCTTCAAAAATGTGCTGGGGTTAATGGGGTGTAAATTGTTATGTCTAAATTTTTTTTAAAACCTTCACAGTTCAATCTCCAAAGCATATTTTTACTGGTGGAGCTTGGCAAACCAAAAGCAAGCCATCTATACCTCATCTCTATTTTCTTTCTCTTAATCTATTCACTTCCATAGCTGGGGTTAAACAAGAAAGTCTGCAGATGCTATAATTGTGGTGTAATACAAAAAAGTGCTGGAAAAACTCAGCAGGTCACACAGCTTCCATGGGAAGCTCCTGCCTTATCAAAGGACTCAGGCCCAAAATATTGATATACAGTGCATCTTTACTTCCTATGGACGTGGCGTGTCTGCTGATTTTCTCAAGCACATTTGTGTATTTCATTACCATAACTCGTGTATTACTCTGCAGTGTTGTTATTTTTATGCTGTGTTAGTACATTTCCTATTGTAAGCACACAGTGTGTATTTTATCTTTAAGAGTGGGCATTGTTCTGAGCAAGGCCAATATCTCATAGTGGAAATAAAGAAAGTAACCACTCTTTGCATCTGTGCAATGAATTAAGGGCCAGACCAGCTGAGGAATCAGGATCAATGATCTGAAGTGTGTCTGTGAATCCATGCATTTTCATTCTTGCACTCGAGTTAGTAAGTGACTTTTAACTCTGCAACCACTAAGGAGGCAATAAAAACCCTTGTCTAAACCTCATGAAAAAGGACATGGCTAAGCAAGAATATCATGTGCAATCCAAGCCATCCTTGATCCTGTCCTGCAAGTAAAAGTAGCTCTGGGTGCTTGAAGGAACCATAACAGGATTTCGGAGCACGGATAATACAAGGTAAAAAATTGCTACTATTACATTGTAGTGATCTAGTCACAGACATTTATGAAGTATTCATAAAATATTTTATTTATAAGCAATTATTTATGGCAACATGATTAGCGTAGCAGTTAGCACAACGCTGTTACAGCGCCAGTGATCAGGACTGGGGTTCAAATCCCACGCTGTCTGTAAGTAGTTTGTATGTGCTCCTTGTATCTGCATGGGTTTCCCCAGGGGGCTCTAGTTTTCTCCCACCATTCAAAACATACTGGGAGCTGCAGGTCAGTTGGGTGTAATTAGACAGCATGGACTCGTGAACCGAAAGGGCCTGTTACCATGCTCTATGTCTAAATTAAATATTTTAAAAGTTAATTAAAATTAACTTGAAATTAAAATGATATTATTACCACGTAGCAGGCTATAGGAAGAGAATCAATGGGTTGGAAGAGGATGCAGAGGAGATTCACCAGGGTTGAAGGGCTTGACCTATAGATTAGCTGAACTTTGATTCCCTGGAGTGTTAGGAAGCTGAGAAGTCACCTTGGAGAGATTTATAAAATCACAAGGGGCATGGATAAAGTGAAAGTCCTTGTCTTTTTTTCCCCAGAGTAGACAACTGAAGAACAAGAGTGAAGAGATTTAAGAAGTACCTTGAGGGGCAGCTTTTTTCACCAAGTGAGTGAAAAATATTTGGATCAAGCTGCCAGTGGAAGCCATAAAGGTGGTAACAATGACAAGGTACAAAATACATTTGGATGGATATAAAGTTAGGAGTGTGGATGAACAGAGGGACCTGAGAGTTCACATCCATACATCCCTCAAGGTCGCCGCACAGGATGATAGGATAGTTAAGAAGGCCCATGGGATGCTGGGCTTCATTAATGGGGGGGATTCAGGAGTAGAGAGGTCATCAATCATAAATGTCTCTTTTTTTTTCCATTTACAACGCTCTTTCCTTTTGGTATGTACCTGTCCTGCACTTTTCTCATATTTTGCAAAAACTCCAACTATTGCTGGTCCGCTGTCATCCCTAACAATGTACTCTTCCAATTGACTTGGCCAGATCCTCTCCCATGCGACTGTAATTTCCTTTACTCCTCTGAAATATCGATATGTTGGACTTTAGCCTTTCCTTTTCAAATTTCACAGTGAACTCAGTCATATTGTGACCTCTTAAGGGTCCCTTTACATTAATCCCTCTGATCATCTCTGGTTCATTTGAAAGCACCCAATCCAAAACAGCCGATTTCTCTCCTGGTGGGTTCATCAACAAACTGCTCCATCCTATGAGTATTCCACAAACTCTCCTTCCTGGGATCCTGTACTGACCTGACTTTCCCAATCTACTTCCATGTTAAAATCCTCCATGATTATTGAATGCACTGCAGACGACGCTATTGAATTATTGAATACACCGACATTAAGCTAGGAGTGGTTGTGTGCACTGAAGAGGGGGTCAGGAAGCTCCAGCGTGATTTGGATAAATTGGGGGACTGGGCAGATCATGGCAAATGCACTGCAATGTGGATAAATGTGAGGTTATCCACTTTTATAATACAAACCGGAGGGCAGATTACTATTTGAATGGCAATAGATTAAGAGATGGGGAAGTGCAGAGAGACCTAGGGGTACTTGTACATCAGTCTCTGAAGGTGAGCATACAGGTACAGCAGGCAGTTAAAAAGGCAACTGGTATGTTGGCCTTCATATCAAGAGGGTTTGAGTATAGGAATAAGGATACCTTAATGCAGCTGTACAGAGCCTTGGTGAGACCACACCTGGAGTATTGTGTGCAGTTTTGGTCACCTTATCTGAGGAAGGATGTTCTTGCAATGGAGGGAGTGCAGAGGCGATTCACCAGGCTGATACCTGGAATGGCAGGAATGACTTATGAGGAAAGATTGGGCAAATTGGGATTGTACTCGCTGGAGTTTAGAAGATTGAGAGGGGATCTCATAGAGACATATAAAATTCTGACAGGACTGGACAGAATGGATGCGGAAGGGATGTTTCCAATGGTGGGGGAAGTCCAGAACCCGGGGCCATGGTTCAAGGATAATAGGCAAACCATTTAGAACTGAGATGAAGAGGAATTTCTTTTCCCAGAGGGTGGTGAATCTGTAGAATTAATTGCCACAGAGAGCAGTGGAGGCAGATTCAGTTAATATATTTAAGAGGGAATTAGATATATTTCTTCAGTATAAAGGAATTAGGGGTTACAGAGAGAAGGCGGGGATGGGGTACTGAACTTTAAGATCAGCCATGATCTCTTTGAATGGTGGAGCAGGCTCGAAGGGCTGAATGACCTACTCCTGCTCCTATCTTCTATGTTTCTATCTCTATCATCCCTCCAGTTGCAATTCTGTCTCACCATCTGCTTGTCATCCTTCTTGCACACTATCCTTGGTTTATTTCTATTTCAGCCTTCATCACTCTGACATGCTGGTTCCCAACCCCCCTGCAAAATTAGTTTAAATCTTCTGTAACAGCCACATTAAACCTGTCTACCAGGATATTGGACCCCTTTGAGTTCAGGTGTATTTTTGTCCTTTTTGTATTGGTCATATCTTTCCCAAAAGAGATCCCAGTAATCCACGATCTGAACCCCTGCTCTTTGCCCCAGTTTCTCAGCCACGCATTTATCTGCCTGATCTCGTTATCTTTCCCCTCACCAGCACAAGGCCCAGGCAGTAATCCTGAGAATACCACACTAGAGGTATTCCGTTTCCTGCCTAATTCCTCACATTTTCCCTTCAGGACATCCATATTTTTTCTTTCTTTCTGGCTGTTCACCCTCTCTCCTCAGAGACATCCCATACCCTGTCACTTGGGAGGCAACAGACCATCCAAGTGTCTAAATCAAGCCCATAGAATCTATTTTCCACCCTTCTCACTATAGAATTGCCGATCTCAGCTGCATGCCTCTTCACCTTCTGTGTCACAGTGCCAGACTCATCCCAGAGACTTGGTTACCCTGGTTGTCCTCTGTCAGATCATCTCCAGCAATACTATCCAGGACAATATACCAGTTGCTCTCTGCTAACTCCTTGTGGCTCCTATTATCTCTTCACTGCAGATTTTCTGATCTTGAGAGTGAGTCTGGAACACACATTGAGAGATGCATATCAAAACAATTTTATCCAAAAAAAATCCTTGCAAAGGAGATCAAACCATCCCAGCTAGCAAAATCATTGTCACTTACAAGAATAAAATAAAAGATGTGAAGGGATCACAAGCCATTTAGTCCCTAGGGTGCCATCAGAGGAGAAAATGAACACCAGGACAGAATATTTGGCTTGAAACCATCACAGAGAACAACTGGCAGTATCAAAGGGATAAGTAGAACTCAAAGCATTGCTCTTGTCGTGGCAGTTCATCACAAAGCCGAATATCCTACTCTGTCGTGTGGGAAACTGAGCCACTTTCTACAAGTCTGTTGTTCAGCAGGTCCAGTGCATTGAAACTCATCCAAGTGTATTGAGTTGAAGTCAAAGAAGCGACCAGCAGGAAGGCTAGTGATGCTCTTGCAGAGCACACAACAGGTTCAAAAATGAACCTTTACAACTTACGACTTGGTGTTCATTGGCATCTCATTTAACAATGGTGACACTGGTCCCTCTCACTGGTCTAAAAAGTATTCTGTTTGAAATAAATCAGACAAGGGGTGATGGGGGAGTTGACCTTGGTGGGGGGGGTCATGGGTGAATAATTTGCCGGCAATGCCTCCCCCCCACCTTCAAGTGGCACCCAGGACACATGCCCTGCCAGTCATACCCTAGATATGCCTATGGAACTAAGTGAGGTATATGTGTGTCCATAGTGTGTTGAAAGAACACACCTTCAGCCATTATCCTTCTCTAACCTAACGAATCAATGCTAGGTTATTTACTAGTTCTGAAATATCTGGATACACTTCCTTTGCCGATGACATTCAGTGCATAGAATGTTAACAGAGCATTCCCTATAATCCCAGCCAATTGTGATGTTATTTTGCATTTCAACAAAATGCCACATAGTTGTAATGCTTACAACTGATCTCGTCAGTGTAAAGGTGGGTGGGGGGGGGGGGGAAGGGCATAGAACAGTATCTATCTATGAGCGGTAACAGTGAGTGAAAGCAAAACTGCAATAGATCAAGATGGTATTCTTGTACTGTACGTGGCAGCATTTTAGTCACAGAAAACATTGAGGAGCCTGCAAAGAAGCAAGGAACAGGCCATTATATAGATCCCCCCACATCCAGAATGTGGATGTGGAATGTCTGGATAATGGTGTGGACTAGTCAAGTTAGAAGGCCATTGCTGGTGTAGGAAAGCTAGAATGACAAATGGTGTCATCCTAAGGGAAGAGTACCAAGTCTCTGAGATGAACTTTGATTACCTCAGCAACTATGAAAATCTGATGAATGATGATTTGCTGGACTGTGCCTTTCCCAGAATGGGCACTGATTATCTCGCCAAGCATCACCTTTCTGTTCTGATTAGATAACAGCAAAGTTCTATTCACTCTGGACTGTGACATTCTTTAAAGAATGAGGAGAACTATTTCAGTTACTAAAGTGATAAACACCCACTTCAAAGTCATTAAGAAAATATTGATGTGATTTGTGATTTTATACTTGTCAGTCATGTAGAGAAACATAGCTTCCCATATCTGAAATCTTCACAGCAGTTTCCTTTTCTCTAACAAGCCACTGGCAAATGCAACATGTGTGTGAGAAGGGTATGTTACAAGCAAATTATTTATATCCAGATTCTCGACCATCAGTCCAAAATGCAGACTCAGCTTAGCCACATTAAACATGTGAGTTCAACACCCAGCTAAGAAAAAGACTTTTAAAAAGACTGGAGCCACCTTAACTTCTGATTTACCAAATTAAATTTTCAGAAGCAAAGAAATGCTGTTTGGTTTGCAATTTTAATCTCATTGATGCCATGAATCATTGTTGGAAAAATGCTATTCTGAGACATTAGTTGTAACCTGGGCTGTTCTCAGAAGCTGCTGTTGTCAAGAACACAAGATCTGAATGCAATTTGAAATTTATCCAACCCTAATCCTTTCAAAGAAACCATATATCCCAACAAAAAGATTGATGGGTCTAATCGTAATTTAATCTTAAACAATTTTTCCAAAACCAATCTAATTCCTTCCCAAAATGGTTGTACTTTAAAACAAAACCAAACAGCATTTGGCTTGAGAAAAATTGTCATTGGTCCATTTCCTTTGGAGTTCTGAAACTGTGCACATAGCGAGTCAATTAGGTATGATTAAAACAGTCGTTTCCACCCACATACCACATTAAGTAATCCCTTACTAATCTCAGAGCACTGATGGCATAGGGATTACTTAAAGTGGTATGTGAGTGGAAAGAAAAAGGTTGAGAACCATTGGGTTAAATGAAGATCCTCTGTGTGCTTAGAGGTGGATTATATCATATCTTGTTTTAAAGGAAAGCAGTGGTTTTTTTCTCAAATCCTATCAGTGAATATTCCTTTAAAATAATGCAGGTTATTTTATGATCATATTTCAATTTGTGACTCAAAGTGCATTAATCAGAGATTATGTTTCAGTGTGTTGTACATTTTCAATTCTGACCTTGTATATGAGGCACCAAAATATTTTTACTTACTTTTATTTTCTTCTGTTGCTGCAGTAGTGGTATTTCACCGCTGGTTTGTTTAATTTTCTGGTTCCTTCGCCATTTCCCCTTTGCTCCTCGTGAGGAAGGAAAGCAGATTCAGCCAGATTAATTACCCCTACAATGTGACCTTTTTAGCAAGCAGTAAATGGGCTGAAGGTAGTACGTTCACCACTCCACCACTTAGCATTGTACTTTATATTAAAGAACTCTTTTTCTCATGCAGACATGGGCAGAACATATAAGCTTCTTCTGGATAGTGTGGAATTCGAACACCAGCTCTGTAACACCGTTGCGCTAACCAAAAACATAACTGTGTGACTCTTGCAGGCTACAGCCACACCTCATAGAACATGGTATAATAAATATAAAAGGAAGTTAGATAATAAATATTCAAAATTACAGCATGTACGAAAAAAGGGCTTTTCAATTGTGCAGACAGGTCTTTATGTGGTAGAAGAGTCATTTATGATTGGGGTAGTAAGAGGAAGTTGAAGATCCTGATAGCCAGAGGGGGAAAAAATACTATCCTTGAATGTAGAGGTGCTGGACTTCTGTTCCGTCCTCTCAAAGGTAGCTGAGAAGAGCCTGTGGCCAGAGAGAAAGGGGAAGTTTATGATTTTGGCTGTCTTCTTAATGAATGTTTTCAATGAATGGGAGGTCCAAGCCTATGATGGACTTGGCTACATTTGCTAGCTTCTCCAGCCGCCTGTGTTCTTGGGCACTTTTATTACCCAACCAGGGCTATACTTCCCACAGAACACTTGCAGTAGTTTGATAGAGTATTTATCAACATGGAGTGGCTTGGTTGGCATAGCAGTTAGTGCAACACATTTACAGTGCCAGTGCTTGGGACTGGGTTCAAATCCTGTGCTGTCTGTAAGAATTTTGTACATTCTCTCCATGTCTGCGTGAATTTCCTCCAGGGGCTCCGGTTTCCTCCCACCATCAGAACTGGTGGTGTAGGTTTATTGGGTGTAAATTTGATGTCAATGGCCTGTCAACGTGCTATATGTCTAAATTAAAAATTTAATTAAATGCCAAATATTCTCAGAGATATTTCTTAAAAGGCAGAAGCACTGGTGTGCCTTCTTGGCAGTTGCCTGCCTTGATGTACTGGTTCCAGGAAAGATCCTTTGATATGTGAACTGTCAGGAACGAGAAGGTATTAACCCTTTCCACCACCATCCCATTAATGCAGACAGATGCTTGGTCCCTCAGGTCTTCTTTCTGAAGTCTACAATATGCTTCTTGGTTTTGATGCTATTGACAGTAAAATTCTTATTCTGGCACCACCCCACCAGATTCTTGATCTCTATCCTGTATTCTGACTCGCCATGTCCCATTTTGTAACCAACTACAATGGTGTCATCAACATATTTATAGATTGTGGTGGTGAACTTGGCTGCACAGTCATGAGAGGATAGGGAATTGAGCAGGGGACTAAACACGCAGCCTTGAGGTACCCCTCTGTTGATGGTCAGCAAGGAAGAGGTGATGTGGCCAATCTGCACTGATTGGGGTTTGTTGTTGAGGGTATCAAGGATCCAGTTTTAGAGGGATGGGCAGGATCCCATATCCTTTGATTTGATCATAAAGTTTGCTGGTATGCTGGTGTGGAGCTCCAGTCTGTTGTCAATAATCTAGGTGTTCCTGTGGTCCAGGTTATCTAACATGCAGTGGAGAAACAGTGAGATAACATCTGCCATTGACCTGTTGTGAAAATAGGTGAAACAAGAGTCGATGTTTTTCCATAACCAACCCATCAAAGTACTTCATCATGGTAGATGTTAGTCCCATTGGCTGATAATCATTGAGGCAGGTCATCTTGTTTTTCTTGGTCACCAATATACTAGGTGGGGATGTTAGATCCTGTGCAAAAGATTGAAAATGTCTGCAAAATTTCCAGCCAATTCGTTTGCACAGGTTTTAAAGAAACAACCAGGTATCTGGGCCAGACGCTAATGATTCATCTCCTGAAGTTTATTTTCACGTCAGGCTCATTGATTAGGAGCAGAGAATCGCCAGCGGCTGTGGGGGTCAGTGAGTGTGTATCATTGCTTTCCCTTCTGAAACAAGAAGAGAAGGCATTGAACTAATTCAAAAGAGAGGCATCACAGTTAATGATGCCATCTTGTTTTGCCTTAAATTATGTGATATCATGCAAGCCCTGCCTCAGATGCTGAGCAGTCATCTGAGTCTCCAGCTTGATCACAGTGCAGCTTAGAATTTTTATAAATAACAAAGGACCTCAAGTGCTTGTTTTGGTGAAATATTTATCTGATGTTGAGAGATTACAATATGACATTGCAATTAATTCACTTTCTCTTTCAAACCCAATCTACATTCTCTTTTTTTCTTTGTCCCTGTATCTTTGTATCTCTCTCTCTCTCTCTGACTGACCACACCACCCTTCTCTCAAGCTGAAGAACATTTAGCCTGAGAGTACAGCAATGGTACATAGAAATTAATAAATGTATTCCATTGGAAAAAAATAACATATAATTTAAAAAATAAAGTCACATTATTTGAACAAATTTGGGAACCATACATGAAACACAACAGAGAGGGCTAGCCTTGGTCCTCCACCCCCTAAAATGATAAAACGATAAGAAGACAAAATGACCTGACCCAGGGTGTAAAAGTAGATGACACAATTGTCTTGTTTATTTTCATTGTGTGATGACATTGTTTAATGGTTTTATTGTATTGTATATGTTGAACGTTTAATGGGTTTGGAGGAGGATGAGAAGGGGGGAGGGAAGGTAGGGGAGAAAAAAAGGGGAGAAAATGTCACTGTGTATATTTAAGAGGGAAATGTTTGTAAGTATTTTGATTGATATGGTTCATAATGTGAAAATTTTTTTTAAATTTTTTAAAAAGCTGAAGAACACTTGTGGCTGCGAGTTCTTTCTCTTGTGGTGTACCTTTACTTGCCACTTTCCTTTTTTTCTAACACTGAACTTTTCTCTCACCTCTTGGCTTGTGAATGCCTAGCTCTTGCTCTGCTCCCACTCTCTTGCCTGTATCTGCATCAACTGTTTCGAACAAAATTCAGTATTTGACATGGTCATTTGTTAATAACAAATCAGGAAGTCATAACAATTGTAGCAATTACAATTTGTTACACTCCAATAGGGTTTCAGGTTAGAAGGTTTTCAAAAGAATTATACATTCACAATTGAACTATATTTTAATTGGGGGAATACTAACATTTCCCACCACCTGCTCTCTGAAATCAGCCACCCACGTATTGTTGAGAAATGTCAACTTAAGCAAACAACAGCTGCAATATTTGTTTGATGGTTTATAATTCAAAAGCTTTTGATGACAGAACCAATTTATATTGAAGTTCTGTTGATAGCCTGAAGGTAGGGATGTACTCTGTTCTTGCAACTGGAGATCCACAGCCTTCGGTTCTCTTAGGAGATAGTACATTTTTGGTCAATTTCCAAGTGTGGGTGTTAGAAAAAAGTCTCTACTGTTGAGCTATTTGACCATGTAGGTGAGGTACCATGACTATCCTTCCCATAGGAATGACTATGGGATGGAGGCGAGGGCCGAGCAGGAGGTGGTAAGGGGAATGGGGAAAGGAGCACTGGGAATGAAAAGCCGAGTGAAAGAGACACCAGTATCAAGGTGGCTGAGCTTGAGATTGGGCTCAGGAAGGCAATAGGGGTGCTGTGGGTGGTGGAAAGGGGCTAAAGGGGAAGTTCAGTATATGGTTCAGTAAAAAGGTTTAAAAAAATGAGTTAATGAGGTACCAAAGAAGATTATGCACCTGGGGCTATTAGGAAATGGTCCAAAGAATCATGAAAGCATTAACAGAACAATTGTGGGAAATGTTCTGTGGAGGTGATTCCTGAAGATGAGAAAGTTAAACAGGAACACAAGACACAAAAGTGTCAGAGATCCTCAGCAGGCCATGCAGCAGCATCCAGAAGATGCAAAAGGAGGGGATCTCTCCTCCATCATCTCAACTTTTTCTTCTCTTCTGCTCTCCCACCCTTATCCACCTATGTTCCTCCTCCTGCCCTTGCCCTGCTCCCCTGACCCTTATGTCCATGCACCTGCCTACTTTTCACTTATACACTGATGATGGGCTTAGGCCAAAAATGATGGCTATATCCCATTGCTTCTTATAGATACTGTGCGGCCAAGTGAGGCTCTCCAGAACTTTTTTTTTGTTTTGCATTCAATCATAGCATCTACAGACACTCAGCAGAAACTATTCTAAGAAAGCTCAGCAAGTCAGAGTCTAGAGGTCGACAGGTCCATTCACTTCTCCAGGAGTAGGCTTCAACCTTCCAATTTGACTGATTGCAGTTCTTGAAGCACTTGCCATTCATAGAATGCAGATGTGCATCAAGAAGTCATGCAGCTAAAGTCATTGAGCATGTGGCGTCTCAGTGGAGGCCAAAGCTACAGATCAATCAGGGTGTAAAAATTACAAACTATTGAAGTCAGAGGAATTGGTACCACAAGACTGCAGTTTCAATCTGAACAAAGGTGTTCCCTGCAGTTGTCATCAGGGCACATTTGCTCTCTGACATGTGAAACAGTTATAACGGTTCTGCTATAACTGTAGTTAGATTGTCTGGATGTTTCCGCCTTCGATTCTGCAAGCACAACTGATTCGCCTTTATTTAAGCAATGCCTTCCAGAAGCCAATGTTATACATTTTTTTTCTCTCTGTCCATTATTTCTCATGAGAAGCAAAAGTCTCAGAAGTCTCTCCTTTTGGTCATTTACCATATTTTCTTCATGGAAACCTTTTGAGTTGAGTTATGCTCCATACTGTTTTAACTTTGCACCACCAACCAATTATCAATAGACCTTGAAGAGATGCACTGAGGGTAAATGAACAAATCCCATCAATAAAATTGCTAACCTAGCTTCCATTCTCAGGATGCGTGTCTAAATTAAATCTCCTCCACTAAGAAGTAGATGCATCCTTGCCAATTGGCTTGAGGTCATAACAGATGACAGGTAACATTTCAGATATTACCTCATTAGCTTTTCGTGCACCTCTGTTGCATTGTGGTCCAGAAAATCCTGAAAAAGTTCACTTTGTTTCAAACTTTATAGAACAAAACTCCACCCAAAAAGGTGTCCACTAAAAAAAGCTCAAAATGTGACAAGTCTCAATCTCGCCTGCACCAAATAAATGGCACGAACAAAGAAGCCAAAGTGATATTAGCATGAGAAAATAGTTTGTAACTGTTCAATTCTGCCCTAGGCTGAGAAGTAATTGATATATAAATTGTTTTGTATCATTTGCCATTGATTGCGATCATTTCATTTCAAAATAGAATAGCTTGCAGTAAATAATGTTTAGCAAAGTTATATTTGGGAGAGAGGAAAATTAATTCCACAGGTGAAATTGGTGTGTGTGTATGGATTGGAAGCAAAAGTAATAAAGTATTTTGGTTGATGAAGGAAGGTTATTCAAGTAAATTTAAATTCCACCACTTCTTGGGGCCTGTATATTTATTCTTATTAGAAGTTGTCTCTTTCGACGTGTGGATTTATTGCAATTTATTTCCATCTGTAAGCAACAAGCTACAAATATTGCACAATATCATTAAGGAGTAACTTCATTTCCAACTTTTCCTTTGATTAACTCTGATTTTTATTGAAGTGAAGTGAATGATATAATTAAGTGTATTGACAGGGTGAGTCATAACTGAACATCACCTCCAAACCTGTAACATCACTTTCTTCACCAGCAAGTGGACTAATTTGCTGATGAGACTCTCAACCATCCCATTATTCCTGCAATTCTCAAGTATTCCTGTACTTTCCAAGTCATACTTCGGCAATTTTCCTTCCAGAAATCTCTGCTGCCAATACTCTCTATGCTAAAATTCCTCATTAAATTCCTTCACTGTGTTTTAATTCTCATTCCTTATCTCCAGATCCTCTTCTGTCCCTTCCAAAAATTAGGAGAGGTACATCACCACAGATTGTCAAAGGATGCCTCACAACTCCAGTGACCCAGATTCAATCCTGATCTCGTGCACGTTATGCCTCCTTGAATGTCCCCCAGGTGCCCCAGTTCCTCCGCTTGTTCCAAAAGTGTGCAGGTTAAAGATCTAACTGGACACTGCAAATCGCCCCTAGAATGTAAATGAGTAGTGTAACCAGGGGAGTTGATGGTCTCGTGGGGAGAATAAAATGGATTTAAAAAGATGCTTTATGCTTGACAGTGGGCTTACAAATCTTGGTTCTGTTAAGGTCACAAGATGTGCTTTGGGTTTCAAAATCCAAAATAAATATCCATACAATAATTGATGATTGATAAATTACTTGTCAATAACTTCACTGCTTTTCGATTTGGAACTCTGCAGTATGAAATATTTATTTAGTAATTTGCCTACACTGGAATAGTATTTGAAAGTTTTGTAAAACATCCTGAGTTTCTGAGATCCAGATGACACATGACATTCCCTTTTCTCCTACATCCTGCCACTCTTTCCCTCCTTCTGTTTTTCTGACTTTATCTACCTATTCACAGAAACACAATGACACCAGGCCCCAGGGTCCATCCTGGGACTCCTTGTATGGAGTTTACATGTTCTCCTGATGACTGAGTAAGTTTTTGACACATTGTAGTGGGTTGTGCATGAGCACAACGAGAAAAACGAAGACAGCAGGCTGTGAGCTCGTTCAGCACAACTAATTTACTTTGAAGTTCGTGCTGCATCCGTTGAGGCCGTCCGGATCCCACCCCGAGTACCGGAACTCACATCACACTGCCATAAGTGCCTACGCGTACTTCCGATCTGACCCAGAAGAGAAGGACCCTTGACGTCATCTTTGCCGTGGCTGCTCCACTGACCACGCGTGACAAGCAGCGCCAATTTGCTGCTGCAATTATGTGCACCGCCACAACATGTTCAATTAGTAAGTGGCAATAAAATGTCTTGGGAAGCTGATGGACATGCATGACAGAAAAATATAGGAAGACTACAGAGAGATAAGAAATGTAGAATGGGGCTGAAGAGAACAGGTGTTGACCCAAAAGGTCAGAGGCCTTCTTTTGTGTTGCCTTAGTAAAAAAATGAGAGAATTGATTTCTACTGCAAACACAAAGCTTGAGCAAACAGAGGAGATAGAGGGTGTTAATGTGGCAATACTGCCACGGATGGCAGTCTCTTCAATCTGAGGCGCCTGCAAGCTCACACCAAGACACAAGAGAAACTTGTCCGTGAACTACTCTTTGCAGATGATGCCGCTTTAGTTGCCCATTCAGAGCCAGCTCTTCAGCGCTTGACGTCCTGCTTTGCGGAAACTGCCAAAATGTTTGGCCTGGAAGTCAGCCTGAAGAAAACTGAGGTCCTCCATCAGCCAGCTCCCCACCATGACTACCAGCCCCCCCACATCTCCATCGGGCACACAAAACTCAAAACGGTCAACCAGTTTACCTATCTCGGCTGCACCATTTCATCAGATGCAAGGATCGACAATGAGATAGACAACAGACTCGCCAAGGCAAATAGCGCCTTTGGAAGACTACACAAAAGAGTCTGGAAAAACAACCAACTGAAAAACCTCACAAAGATAAGCGTATACAGAGCCGTTGTCATACCCACACTCCTGTTCGGCTCCGAATCATGGGTCCTCTACCGGCACCACCTACGGCTCCTAGAACGCTTCCACCAGCGTTGTCTCCGCTCCATCCTCAACATCCATTGGAGCGCTCACACCCCTAACGTCGAGGTACTCGAGATGGCAGAGGTCGACAGCATCGAGTCCACGCTGCTGAAGATCCAGCTGCGCTGGATGGGTCACGTCTCCAGAATGGAGGACCATCGCCTTCCCAAGATCGTATTATATGGCGAGCTCTCCACTGGCCACCGTGACAGAGGTGCACCAAAGAAAAGGTACAAGGACTGCCTAAAGAAATCTCTTGGTGCCTGCCACATTGACCACCGCCAGTGGGCTGATAACGCCTCAAACCGTGCATCTTGGCGCCTCACAGTTTGGCGGGCAGCAGCCTCCTTTGAAGAAGACCGCAGAGCCCACCTCACTGACAAAAGGCAAAGGAGGAAAAACCCAACACCCAACCCCAACCAACCAATTTTCCCTTGCAACCGCTGCAATCGTGTCTGCCTGTCCCGCATCGGACTGGTCAGCCACAAACGAGCCTGCAGCTGACGTGGACTTTTTTACCCCCTCCATAAATCTTCGTCCGCGAAGCCAAGCCAAAGATGACTTAACAACTCCCTGACTTAGAGGAAGATGATTCTGTGGTCTGGATTTTCTGTGGTGTGGCAACAGACAGGGTCATGGATGCCAGATGTTATATAGTCAGGATAATGTGAACTATTTGTATCTGCATAAGAATATACTCTTCTCACTGTAATCCACCACTGTGGGGCATATATAAATATATATATATACATATGAGTGTGTGTGAACAGTTTCCTGAGATGGTGGAGGGCATCAATAAGTAAAATCTCTTCTGTTGTTTGAATCTTGCATCTCTAAATTATTTAAGAAGTCTCCCAAGTAACTCCAGAGACATAACACCAGGCAAAGAATGGCAATCCTAGGATTTATAGAGGTATTTTAGAGTGTAAGTGGGCAGGAAGAGGTGATAGAGATGTGTAAGGAAAGCCCATGAGGGAATTGAAGGCAATGATCACCATCTCAAATGCTTTTGCTCTAGAATTTACATGAAACTGCTTTGTAATAATTTTTTTTACATAGAGCATGATAACAGGCCATTTCAGCCCATGTGTTCCCTCTGCCCAATTTGCACCCAATTAACCTACACCCCCCCCCCAACCCACCCCCACCCCCCCCTGTACATTTTGAACCTTGGGCAAATGCAAAGAAGTTTGGGTTTCCCATATTTGCATGTAAAAACATAGCAGTCTCAAACTTGTGACCATTGCTGAAGTATTTTAAATACTACTCAATATACATAGAGCTCAGTAGCAGGGTGGGGAGGTTCTGGCAATCACCCAACTTTTATAATAAGGATTCAGTGCAAATATCCTCCACAATTAGCATCAGTGGAATGGCTAACATTTAAGCTGGAGCCCTCTGTCGGTGCTGCTCAACCCATTAAGTTTCTCCAGCAGATTGTTTTATAGTCCAAATTCCAGTATCTGTCACCTCTCATGTGTCTCTGGTCAGGAGAGGCCCTCCATGCAGATGAATGAAAAGCAATTACTAATAGGAATGAATTTGCCAAATTTTGAATTATTTTATTTAAACTCTTTTGCTGTCCTTGCACATCTTCCTTTGACTTTTGAGAAATGTCACTAAAATATAAATGACTTGGATATTTTTCATAAATTTAATATTTATGAATGTCAGAATCATTCGAAGTTTTGGAAGCTGGTAAAACTAGTGAGTGGAGCAAGGAGACGGTGAAGTCAGCTTCCTGTCAGAGTTGAATTTGTCCAGTAGATTGCCCTCAGGGTGAACTAATTAAAGACTTAATGGGAATGGTAAAGCCAAGCACTGTTGCTGACTGCCAGCTGTCTGTTCTGAAGCTCAGAGTTGTTACCTAATAAATCTCTCGGCAACTTAAATTCCTCATGCTCATCCTGCATGCAGGCTTTTACCATCTCTGTTATTGTATTTGGCAATAAAGTCTGCTATTATTTAACCTTGGTGACACTCTCCTTTAAGGACCTAAAGTGACACTGGAGAAATGGAGTGAAAACTACTTGTTTATAAATTTAGACATACAGCACGGTAAACAGGACATTTTGGCCCACGAGCCCCTGCTGCCCAATTTATACCCAATTAACCGACACCCCCAGTATGTTTCGAATGGTGGGAGAAAACTGGAGCCCCCAGGGAAAACACACACAGACACGTGGAGGAAGGTACAAACTCCATATAGACAGCGTGGGATTCGAACCCCAGTCCCGATCGCTGGTGCTGTAAAGGTGTTGTGCTAACCGCTGCACCAACTGTGTTAGCATCACTAAAATATCTGGTGAAGGGATTAAGGAACAAAATGAATAAAAAGCCAAAAGACAATTTTTAATGATTTTATACTTTAGACATCGGGTAATTGAGAGCTAACATTTCAAGTCAGGAATAAAAAAATTAACTGGAATTAAAAGCTTTTCTCTCTTAACAAATGTAATGCTGAGTATTTGCATTGTTTCCAGGGAGCATGAGAAGCAGCTAAAGATTTGAACTGTGTGTCTATGTCTCCATGATTTTGTACAGCTGAGCTTGATCTCCAGCCATCTTAGATACCCTTGCTATTGGACCAAGATGTGTTCTGTAGAGGGTGTGGGAAACAGCCACTCTTTTATGTTTTTTACATAGATCTTACGTGATTTTTCCATTCTGAATTGTCTCCCTACCTTCCGGCAGTGGCTGTCAATTATGTAAAGAGGCGGGACGTTTGATGCCACTTCATCAACGTGCGACGTTCAGCACCACTGCAGCGACATCGTCAGTGATGTGCTATTTGTTTGCCTGTTGTTCATGGATTGCCTGCAGTTCAGTTGAGACTACAGGTGATCCGTGAAAATAATTAGAAGTTGAGGAGGTAAAATGTCAGAACAGGAATGAGTCCTTTATTCCTGTTCCAATCTTTTTACACAGACTGCATTCCAGGAAATTGAGAATAATTTAATGGAACGCAGCAGCTGTGTAAAAAACAAATCTGTTAACACATTCAGACAATTCACACACACGCATCTTCCTTTCCTCAGAACTCTTACAGAAGAAAGTTATCCTCAACTGCAAGAGACTGTCTAAGAAGCGAAGGTTGTTGAATCAAATATTTATGATTTCTTCATAAGTCAAAGAACACAGGAAAAAAATCCTCCATTCACTTTGCTGCCTACCAAGTATCAATCCATATTAATCCTATTTCCCTTCACTGAGCCTATCATGTCATGATTTTTCAATTGCTTATCAAAATATTTAAATATTGTACAAGTACCAGCCTCCTCCTCAGGTTCCATATCTTACACCCTCAGGATGGCCATGAGACATAGGAGCAGAAATTTGTTATTCAGCCCATCGAGTCAGTCCCTCCATTTAATCATGAGCTGATCCATTTTCCCACTCAGCCCCACTGCCCGAATTCTCCCCTTGAATTTTAATGCCCTGGCTAATCAATAACCTATTCATCTTTGCCTTAAGTGCACCCAGTGACCTGGCCTCCACAACTGACAGTGGCAACAAATTCCTTCGATTCACCACCCTCTGGCTGACTCGCATCTCTGTTTTAAGCAGATGCCCTTCAATCCTGAAGTTGTGTCCTCTTGTCCTAAACTCTACCATCATGAGAAATGACCTTTCAACATCTACTCTGTCCACACATTTCAACATGAGATTCCACCACTCATTTTCAAAAATTCTAACATGTACAGGCCAAGCGCTGTCAAATGCTTCTTATATGATAACTCTTTAATTGGCAGAATCATCCTTGTGAACCTCCTCTGTATCTGCTCCAGGGTCATGTTATCCTTTCTTAAATATGGACCACAAAACTCGACATTATTTGCTCTTCCACCTGGTTTGTATCATTTGCAAACTTGGACACAAAGCCATTCATTCCATAATCCAAATCATTAAAACGCATCACAAGAAATAGGAGCAGGTGTTGGCCATCCGGCCCGTTGAGCCTGCTTCGCCATTCAATGAGATCATGGCTGATATGATGATAGACTCATCTCCACCTAATTTTTCCATATCCCTTAATTCTCCAATGATGTAAAAATCTATCCAGCCTTGTTCTTAATATATTCACTGAGGTCGCCTCCACTGCTTCAATGGGCAGCGAATTCCACAGATTCACCACCCACTGGGAAAACCAATTCCTCCTCATCTGTCCTAAATCTACTAGCCTGAATCCTGAAGCTATGTTCCCTAGTTCCAGTCTCCCCCACCACTAGAAACAACTTAGCTACCTCAATTTTAACTGTATTTCATAATTTTATACATTTCTATATATCCCCTCTCATTCTAAATTCAATGAATACAACATAAACTTTCTTCCGCAAATTTCCACCTACCATGAAATCATGACCTCTCGTTATTATGACCTCAGCAAAGGGGAAAAAAATGTTGTGATGGGCCCAAAGGACCCCAAATCCCAGCAGCAATAGAAATTCACCAAGACAAATGGTTACTTAAACAAAAGTTGCTTTTAATTTTATTTAAACATAAAAACAGTATCAAACTTTAACATTACTATTAACTTAACCCCCTTCTAATTCTAAGAACACGTGTATGTGATGTTTATAAATTCAGAAAAGTTATTTGATTCACAGTCCAATCTCACTCCTCACTCTTCCAAGTTCACCGGTATCAGGCAATTCTTATACTGTGCACAGAATTTAACATTTATGAAACTTCGCCAGGCTTTGGTGCTTGAAAGATAAATGGTTACCACTCAGGAAGGTTCTTGTAGGCTTTCAGAGAGAAATTTGTTGCTCATTGGACACCCACAAACTGGTTCCTTCCGATCAGCCACTTCAGTGTCTTGGGTTTTCCAGATATAACCATATAACCATATAACCACTTACAGCACAGAACAGACCAGTTCGGCCCTACTAGTCCATGCCGTAACAAATCCCCACCCTCCTAGTCCCACTGACCAGCACCCGGTCCATACCCCTCTAGTCCTCTCCTCTCCATGTAACTATCCAGTCTTTCCTTAAATGTAACCAATGATCCCGCCTCAACTGCATCTGCCGGAAGCCCATTCCACATCCCCACCACCCTTTGCGTAAAGAAATTTCCCCTCATGTTCCCCTTATAATTTTCGCCCTTCAATCTTAAACCATGCCCTCTAGTTTGAATCTCCCCCACTCTTAATTGAAAAAGCCTATCCACATTTTCTCTGTCTGTCCCTTTTAAATTTTAAACACCTCTATCAAGTCCCCCTCAATCTTCTACGCTCAAGAGAAAAAAAGCCCTAGTCTGCACAACCTTTCCCTGTAACTCATACCTTGAAATCCTGTCAACATTCTCGTGAACCTTCTCTGCACTCTCTCTATTTTGTTTATATCTTTCCTATAATTTGGTGACCAAAACTGTACACAGTACTCCAAATTTGGCCTCATCAATGCCTTGTACAATTTCATCATAACCTCCCTACTCTTGAATTCAATGCTCCGATTTATGAAAGCCAACATTCCAAATGCCTTTTTCACCACACCATCTACCTGAGTATCAGCCTTGAGGGTACTATTTACCATAACTCCTAAATCCCTTTGTTGCTCTGCACATCTCAATAGCCTACCAATTAATGCATATGACCTATTTAGATTTGCCTTTCCAAAATGTAACACCTCACACTTATCTGTATTAAATTCCATCAGCCACACCTCCAGCCTTCCTAAATCACCTTTAAATCTACGGTAATCTTCCTCATTGACAACAACACCACCAATCTTTGTATCATCCGCAAACTTGCTTATCCATTTCTCCACTCCTACTTCCAGATCGTTAATATATATAACAAACAATAGTGGACCGAGGACCGATCCCTGAGGAACTCCACTAGTCAGAAGCCTCCAATTGGACAAACAATTTTCTACCACTACTCGCTGACACCTCCAATCCAACCATTGCTGAATCCATTTCACTACCTCCTTATTTATACCTAATGCCTCCACCTTTTTTCCTAACCTCCTGTGGGGAACTTTGTCAAAGGCTTAACTAAAGTCTAAATAGACAACATCCACAGCTTTCCCTTCATCAACCTTTTTTGTAACCCCCTCGAAAAACTCAATCAGGTTTGTCAAGCATGATCTACCCCTGACAAAACCATGCTGATTACTCCCTAGCAATCCCTGTACCTCCAAATATTTGTAAATACCATCCCTCAGAACACTTTCCATCAACTTGCCCATCACAGATGTCAGACTCACGGGCCTATAATTCCCAGGTTTACATTTGGACCCTTTCTTAAACAGCGGAACCACATGCGCCACCCTCCAATCCTTTGGCACCACCCCCGTAGCCAGTGACATCCTAAATATCTCTGTTAATGGCCCCACTATCTGTCCACTAGCCTCCCTGAGTGTCCTTGGGAATATTTTGTCCGGTCCCGGAAATTTATCCACCTTTATCTTTTTCAACACAGCCATCACTACCTCCTCGGTTATCCTTATATGCTTCATTACCTCCCCACTATTTTTCTTTACTTCAACTGATTCAATATTTTTTTCCCTAGTGAATACCGAGGCAAAGAAATCATTCAAAATTTCCCCCATTTCCTCTGGCTTCTCACTCAGCCTACCCTCTCTATCTACAAGAGGTCCAATTTTATCCCTCACTAATCTTTTACTTTTAATCTACTTATAGAAACCCTTTGGATTTATTTTTACTCTGTCTGCCAAAGCCTCTTCGTGCCTTTTTTTGGCCTTTCTAATTTCTTTCTTAAGATTCCTTCTACACTCCTTGTAGTCCTCCTGCAAATTCTCAGCTCCCTGTTCTTTATACCTTTTGTACACCTCCATTTTTTCCTAACCAAATTTCCAATATTTCTCAAAAACCAAGCCTCCCTATGACTTCCAGCCTTTCCTTTGATCCTCACTGGGATATAACTGCTCTCTACCCTCAAAATTTCTTTTTTGAATATCCTCCATTTTTCATTTACACCCTCACCTGAAAATATCCTGTCCCACTCAATACTCCCCCAATCCCTTCTTATTCCTTCAAAATTTGCTCTTCTCCAATCCAGAACCTCAACTTTAGGCCCCTCCTTGCTCTTCCCTAAAACTACCTTAAAACTAACAGAATTATGATCACTAGACCCAATTGGATCTCCAACATTAATGTCTGATACCTGACCTAGCTCGTTCCCTAACAGGAGATCCAGTATTACACTGTCCCAAGTCGGTTCTTCTACTAATTGATTCAGAAAACAATCTTGAACACATTTAACAAACTCTAGCCCATCCAGCCCTCTAAATGTATGGGTATCCCAATCAATGTGAGGGAAGTTAAAATCCTGCCCCTCCTGTAGCCAGGTCTCACTAATTGCCACAATATCATGACCCCAAGTATCTGTCCATGCTCTAAGCTCATCTACTTTGTTCACTATGTTTCTTGTATTAAAATATATGCATTTCAGAGAATGACCCTCACATATATTCTCTTTTCTACCTTTTACCCTAATCCCCATTCTACCTTTGTTATCGCTATTATTCCTATCTAGGTGTCATGCTCCCTTGACACTCCTCTCACACTCTGTTCCCCACCCCCCTACCAAACTAGTTTAAACCTTCCCCCATAGCTCTAGCAAATCTGCTTGCCAGCACATTGGTCTGCCTCCAGTTCAAGTGGAGTTCGTCCCTTTTGTACAGGTCCGACCTTCCCCAGAAGAGATCCCAATGATCCAGAAATCTTATCCCTTGCCCCCTGCACCATCTCTTTAGCCACGCATTTATCCTCCACATCCTCCTATTTCTACCCTCACTAGCGCGTGGCACCGGCAGCAATCCAGAGATTAGTATCTTGGAGGTCCTGTTTTTTAACTTCCTACCTAATTCCACATAATCCTGTTTCAGGACCTCATCCCCACTTCTAACTAAGTCATTGGTCCCCACATGGACCACGACTTCTGGCTGTTCTCCTTTCCCTTGCAGAATGCTATGAACCTCTTTTTTTCAGGTCACCACAGAGTTCCTTTTCTGTTTCCCTTTTCTCAGACAAAACATTATACAGTCAGCCAATTCCTCTTGTATGGACCACAAGGGCTTTGAACTGGCTGAACTAAGAACCTCTCTCTCTCTCTCTCTCTCTCTCTCTCTCTCTCTCTCTCTCTCTCTCTCATGTTTGACTCTCTCTATTTGCAAAACGACATTAACCTCTTATAACAGCAAACTGCATTCAGACAGACTGAGGCAACGGACCCAATCTTCTGAGTCTGTTCATCTGTTGCTTTTCAAAACAATAATCCATTACTCCACAGCATGGCCAATTAACTTATGAAGTCTCTATAGACATCCTTCTAACATTTTGCAAAGGCAGTCAGAGCCTGGACTGTCTGGCTTAAGCCAACAAGCTCTTGCATTTTAAATGAGACCTGTTTTGAAGTGTTTGTATCTGTGTGTGATCTAACTAAAAACTCTACAATCTATCTCCTCCAAAACATATCTACATGCAATATAAAATATAGCATAATCTGTCACACTTGAAAGAATTGTTTATTGTCATGTGTATCAAGATTCAGTGAAATGCTTTGTTTTGTTTGCTCTCCTGTCAAGTTAAATCGTGCTGAAGTAAAGCAGTGTAGTGTGGATTGCGGAGTGTATTGTGACCTCTCCATCTGGAACCTGTTGGGAGTGTGGATTGTGGAGGGTCATGTGGCCTCTCTGTCTATAACCTGGTGGGAGGGTGGATTGAAGAGAGTCAAGTGACCTCCAGTCAGAAGTCGTATCACCTGCCAATCAAGGTTGGACTCTGCCTTCACATTAGTGCATACCTGACCATTGGCCCCTTTAACCATTTAGTGACCCTCCAGCTTACTGCACTATAAAGTTCACCATGTGCAGTAGCTCTTGCTCTTTTCCTCTTTGTCCCTGAGTCGAACCCTGCTGTCGACAATGCTGGAAGAGTCACTGGAAAGGTGTGCACTACGTAGGGATCGAGGCTGTTTTACACTGTTGTAGTTGGAGATAGCATTTGAGCTGTGCCCATATTAGACAAGGAACAGTGGATCGTATAATGTAGTCCTTGGTTGTCTGTATAAACAGTTGCTAATATCAGTAGCATTATGTCCAATGCAACTGGGTTGTACTGTCCTTTAGAGAGTGTATGCAGATACTGGTAGGGGTAGTAGGGGTGAATGTCTGCACTGTTGTGTGATGGAGAATACTTATGTGCTTATCCCTTATGTGTGTTTCAATAAAGATTACTTCTTCATTCAGTCTGTGTGTAGACCCGCTCTTCTTTGAACCCACCAAACTTTTCCTTTTCAGAACAACAGGCAGGTAGTGCGTACAGAGTGTGGGGCTACAATAACTCAAAGTGCAGGATGTAATGCTGCAAGACAAAGTGTCGGATAAATTCTCAAAATCTACCCAATCTATTTCCATCATAATTTTATATACCTGATTCACTCTGTGTTATGTCTTATCCAAGATACACAAATGCAGTCTGTCTTAAGTCTACTCATATTGAAACACCCCAGTCCAGGCATCTTCTTGGTGAATCTCTTCTCCACCACTCCAAGGCAATTTTATTCTTCCTCTACAACAGCAATGGCCTAACAAATGATTTATATAATTGTTCCACTCGTCCCTATTCGTCTATTCTGTGCAAATGAAACCAAACACAGGTATACCCTGCTTTACGAATCTTCTTTGGCTTGGCTTCGCGGACGAAGATTTATGGAGGGGATAAAAAGTCCACGTCAGCTGCAGGCTCGTTTGTGGCTGACAAGTCCGATGCGGGACAGGCAGACACGATTGCAGCGGTTGCAAGGGAAAATTGGTTGGTTGGGGTTGGGTGTTGGGTTTTTCCTCCTTTGCCTTTTGTCAGTGAGGTGGGCTCTGCGGTCTTCTTCAAAGGAGGTTGCTGCCCGCCAAACTGTGAGGCGCCAAGATGCACGGTTTGAGGCGTTATCAGCCCACTGGCGGTGGTCAATGTGGCAGGCACCAAGAGATTTCTTTAGGCAGTCCTTGTACCTTTTCTTTGGTGCACCTCTGTCACGGTGGCCAGTGGAGAGCTCGCCATATAACACGATCTTGGGAAGGCGATGGTCCTCCATTCTGGAGACGTGACCCATCCAGCGCAGCTGGATCTTCAGCAGCGTGGACTCGATGCTGTCGACCTCTGCCATCTCGAGTACTTCGACGTTAGGGGTGTAAGCGCTCCAATGGATGTTGAGGATGGAGCGGAGACAACGCTGGTGGAAGCGTTCTAGGAGTCGTAGGTGGTGCCGGTAGAGGACCCATGATTCGGAGCCGAACAGGAGTGTGGGTATGACAACGGCTCTGTATACGCTTATCTTTGTGAGGTTTTTCAGTTGGTTGTTTTTCCAGACTCTATTGTGTAGTCTTCCAAAGGCGCTATTTGCCTTGGCGAGTCTGTTGTCTATCTCATTGTCGATCCTTGCATCTGATGAAATGGTGCAGCCGAGATAGGTAAACTGGTTGACCGTTTTGAGTTTTGTGTGCCCGATGGAGATGTGGGGGGGCTGGTAGTCATGGTGGGGAGCTGGCTGATGGAGGACCTCAGTTTTCTTCAGGCTGACTTCCAGGCCAAACATTTTGGCAGTTTCCGCAAAGCAGGACGTCAAGCGCTGAAGAGCTGGCTCTGAATGGGCAACTAAAGCGGCATCATCTGCAAAGAGTAGTTCACGGACAAGTTTCTCTTGTGTCTTGGTGTGAGCTTGCAGGCGCCTCAGATTGAAGAGACTGCCATCCGTGCGGTACCGGATGTAAACAGCGTCTTCATTGTTGGGGTCTTTCATGGCTTGGTTCAGCATCATGCTGAAGAAGATTGAAAAGAGGGTTGGTGCCAGAACACAGCCTTGCTTCACGCCATTGTTAATGGAGAAGGGTTCAGAGAGCTCATTGCTGTATCTGACCCGACCTTGTTGGTTTTCGTGCAGTTGGATAATCATGTTGAGGAACTTTGGGGGACATCCGATGCGCTCTAGTATTTGCCAAAGCCCTTTCCTGCTCACGGTGTCAAAGGCTTTGGTGAGGTCAACAAAGGTGATGTAGAGTCCTTTGTTTTGTTCTCTGCACTTTTCTTGGAGCTGTCTGAGGGCAAAGACCATGTCAGTGGTTCCTCTGTTTGCGCGAAAGCCGCACTGTGATTCTGGGAGAATATTCTCGGCGACACTAGGTATTATTCTATTTAGTAGAATCCTAGCGAAGATTTTGCCTGCAATGGAGAGCAACGTGATTCCCCTGTAGTTTGAGCAGTCTGATTTCTCGCCTTTGTTTTTGTACAGGGTGATGATGGTGGCATCATCATTTACGAATACTCGCTTTACAAATATTCACTTTTATGAAAAAACCTGTTTTTGCTGTCCAAAATAAATTTGAATGGTGTAGGAGCCATAAGCCTGTGGTTTTGGCCACAGGCGCTAGTGTTGTCCCGGAATCTGCGGGCCTCTTCCAGTATGATGCATGCACGTGGCCTGGCACTGCTTAAGGAGCTGTAACGTGTCCGGCACATACGCAGTTGACTTGGCGTCGGCGGCTTCAGCTGGGGCCAGCATGTCTGCTAGTGTGCATGCGCCATGGCCTGGGTCGGTGCATGTGCGCTTGGCTCAGGCCCAGCAGTGAACAGCTGCGATGTGGGGTGTGGCACGCATGCATGTCAGTCTGAGCCCAGTGTGCACAGTGGTTGGAGCATGTGTGACATTTCAGTGGTGTTTAAAAGGAGGTTCTTCAGCCAGTGTTGAAACCTGAAGGAAGCTGAGTTAGGGGTCTATAATTTCTATTGACTGTTTTCAGTATTGTTTAATTATCAGTTGACTATCTTTTAGGCCTCGTTACATGTTTTGTTAAGAATAAAAGTTTTAAAATACAATTGAATTTGTGTTAGAAAGTATTGGAAACGCATCACGGATAAACACCTAAATTTAGCCTCCAAGAAGTTGCGACAAATGAGTTTACAAAAATGGCCTTCAACAGTAGTAAATGGGTCCTCGTTTTACGCCATTTCGGCTTACGAAAGGTTTCATAGGAACACTCTACTTTTGTGAAGTGGAGTATGTCTGTATTTAATTTACTTTTTAACCATATTATCCATTTGTGCAGCTGCCTTGAGGCATACTTAGACACGTGCACAAGGTCTCTCGTGTTCCTCAGGAAACAGGGTTATCGTGTATATTCTAGTCATATTAGTCTTCCCAAATTGCATCATATTTTCCATAATTAAACTTCATCGGCCATTCCTCTGCCTGCTGTATGAATTGATCAGTACCATTCTGTCCTCACTTTCAATAATATTCAAAAGTTTTATGTCACCTATAAATTTTACAGATCGTATTTCCCATGTTTACATCCAGAATGGTAAAGTATTTAACCAGTAATAAACAGTAGGGTCCCGGCACTGCTCCCAGTGGTACACCTGTGATCACAAGCCTCCATTTTCAAAGATGATCCTCCACTACTTCTCTCTGTCCCCATTACCAAGCTGATTTTGGATGTAATTGCCCAAAATTCTCTGGGCTTTTACCTCTTTCCTTACTAACTTAGGGCGCTGTTTCGGTGTTTTATGGTTCTAACTATTTTGGTGTCTTTTTATCTGTTCATTAGCCCACTTCACAGAGTACCCATCTCATTCTAAATTTTCAAAGTGATTCAGCTTTATCTCTTTTTCAACTTTTTCCATTTTTAAAAGTTCATCCTCGTTCACATTTTCCAGTTTCAGCTCTCAGCAAGTTCATAACTCTGGTAATACGTTTCCTCCATTGTATATAGTTATTGTTGGATACTCTATATATGGAGCTGGCCCACCCACTGATGACTCTTACTCTATGACTCCTCCCCCATGGTCTTGGGCCATAAAGATCGAGCCACCTCTCCCTTCTTTCCATTCCTATACCTGGATCCGGGCCAGCATGGTTCTTCTGTCCATTAAAGCCTATCGTTCCCTCAGCCTAGACTTGGTGGTTACTGATAGTGCTCTACAATACCAGAAATTTTATGTTTTTTATTCAGTTTAGTTTTGGATGTACTTGATTTAAGACGTCCCAAATTTCCATAATTTGTATTCCACAATTTATAATGCCCATTGCAAGTTGGAAAGGGTTTAACACATCCTCCTTCAAGCCTCTCTGAGAAGAAGATATTAAGAGTGCAAAGTGGATTTAATAGAGAGGTGTAAATAAGTACTTTCAATGTTAAGCCAAGAAACCAGGAAGAGACCAAGCTGTTCAATTAGTCAAACTGTTGGTGACACTTCAGGACAGGTCTGTGACTCATACCTAATTCCAACATTTTCTTTTGTTACTCACTTCAGGCTGCAGTTTGAGATGTCACTCTGGGCTATTCATTTATGTGTTACAGTAACTCTTTAATTGGAGAAAATCTGCATGAAAGCCAGAATGTAACCTGAAATTAACAACAATTATCGAGGAGAAATCAAATGGAAATTGCTCATGTTTAATCCATCTGGCCAGTTCTCCCCAGGAAAATGCTGCACCATGGTTGTTCTTGTTCTAACGAGAGTCTCTGGAAAGCAACAGTCACATGTTCCACCTGAGCTGCCACTATTTGTGCAGTTACCTGGAGGTGTTTATTCAAACTGATTCAAATTTAGCAGTGTCTAGTAAACCAAGTTGGCAACCTCTCTGTTGCAATGCCCTGGTGCAAAATTGAAATGCTTTTTGAGGAATCTTATTTCAACTTACTCCAAACACTTATTTGCAGCCAGACTTACGTCATGGTTAAACCTGTGTATCCAAGCATACATTTGGAGATCTAAAGGTCTCTCTGTGGTAGAAATAAATGCTGGAGGCACTTAACAGTTGGGCAAGATCTGTGAAAAGAGAAAAAAGATCTATGATCCAAATCTGATGAATGTTCTAGTTCTCTTTCCATGGATACTGCCTGACCAGTTGAATTGTTCCAGCATTTTCAGTCAAACAAGACCATCTGCAGATGCCGTGATTGTAATTTAATATACAAAAATGCAGGAGAAACTCAGCAGGTCACATAATGTCCATAGGAAGTAAAGATATATAACCAACGTTTATGGCCATCAACAAGGTATGGGCCATCAACAAGGTATGTGCCTAAAAGCAGACAGGCACCTCAATAAAAGGGGGAAGTGGGAAGAAGGGGCAGGGGGAAGAGCACAGGCCAACAGGCAAGAGGTGGATATGGCTTATTTGATCGGGGGAGGGGAATAGATCTCTGAATGGATAGTAGGAGATTTTAATTTTCCACATTTTGACTGGGATTCCCATAATTTAAAAGGGTTGGATGGCTTGGAGTTTGTCAAATGTGTTCCAGAAAATGTTCTAAATCAATATAAGAGAGGTACCAACTAGAGAGAGTGCAATATTGGATCTCCAACTAGGGTACGAGACAGGACAGGTGACAGGTGTATGTGTAAGGGAAAATTTTGGGTCCAGTGATCATAATGCCATTAGTTTAATTAATTATGGAGAAGGATAGGTCTGGGTATCAAGTTGACATTCTAAATTTAAGGAAATGAGAAAGGATCTACAATCAATGGATTGATCATTTGCTTTAGGGTAAGAATATGCCCGGTAAGTAGAAGACCTTCAAAGGTGAAATTTTAAGATTACAGAGTTTGTATGCTCCTGTCAAGATTAAAGGCAAGGGTAGCAGCATAGAACCTTGGTTTTTGAGGGATATTGGGGATCTGGTTGGAAGGAGAGGTGTAAAGCAAGTATAGAGAACATGAAGCAAATTAATTGCTTGAAGAGTATAGTAAATGCAAGGAAAACTTCAAGAAAGAAATCAGGAAGGCTAAAAGAAGACATGAGGTTGGTTTGGAAGACAATGTGAAGGAAAATCCTAAAGGGTTTATAGGTATATTAAGAACAATAGGATAGTAAGGGACAAATTTGGTCCCCTTGAAAATCAGAGTGGTCGGCTTTGTATGGAGCCAAAAGAGATGGGGGAGGTCTGATTTTTTTTTCATCAGTATTCACTCAAAAAAATAAGCAGTGAGGACAGGAACCTGTACAGATTAAAGAGGAAGACATGCTTGGTGTCTTAAAGGAAATAACGGTGGATACATCCCTAGGGCCTGGTAAGATATTCAATCGGACCTTGACAGAGGTTAGCGTAAAAATTGCAGAGGCTCTGACAGAAATATTTAGAATGTCCTTAGTCATGGGTGTGGCCAGTGTGTGAGGTGGCACACCATCTCCTGGACAACGCATCTGGAGGGTCGTCAAGGGCCCCTGGCTGGTAGGCGATGTTAAAATTGTTGGTGGAGAGTTCAATCCTCCACCTAGCAATTTTGTCATTCTTGATTTTTCCCCTCTTGGCGTTGCTGAACATGAATGTGACCGAGCACTGGACAGTGAGGAGCGTAAAGCTTCTACCAGATAGGTAGTGCCTTCAGTGCCTTATGGCTTCTACAATGGCCTGAGCCTCCTTTTCCACAGACAGGTTCTGGAGCTCATGGCTTTGAAGCGGTCATGAGAAAAATGCATCCGGCATGCCCTCCTGATTGAGAGGGCTACTTCCAAAGTGTCACTTTCCACTTGGAAAGGCTAATTTTTGTCTACTGCATGCATGGCAGCTTTTGCAATATAACTTCAGAGGAAATTAAAAGCCGTTTGGGCTTTAGTCAAAAGGGGGAAAGTGGTGGCCTTTAAGAGGGGATGAACCTTGTCGATGTATTGAGGGACCCACTGGGCATAACATGAGGAAAACCCCAGGCATTTCCTCAAAGCCTTTGTGGTTCCGGGGAGCATAAGCTCTAACAGAGGACGCAACCTATCAGGGTCGGGGCCAGTGATGCCGTTCTCCACCACGTAGCCAAATTTAGCCAGTCGTGTAGTCCTGAATACACATTTGTTAGATTTGTAGGTGAGATTCAGGGCTCTCGCTGTGTGGAGAAAGCTCTGGAGATTGGCATCATGGTCTTCCATGGTGTGGCCACTGATGGTGACATTGTCGAGGTAGGGGAAGGTAGCCTTCAACAAGTACTTGTCCACCATCCTGTCCATCTTCCGCTAGAAAATATACACCCCATTGGTAATACCGAAAGGGACCCTCCAGAATGGATAGAGTCGACCGTTAGCCTCAAAAGCTGTGTACAGGCGATCCTCGGAATGGATTGGCAGCTGGTGATAGACAGCTTTCAAGTCGATGGTCGAATAGACCCGAAACTGCATGATATCGTTCACCATATCTGAAATGCGAGGGAGGGGGTGTGCGTCTGGGAGTGTTAATAGTTTGGCTATAATCAATCGCTAACCTGCACTTGTTTTCCCCCTTTACAACCACCACTTGAGCTCTCCATGGGCTGGTGCTGGGTTTGATGATCCCCTCCTCCAGCAGGTGCTTGGTCTCCATCTTTATAAACTCCCTGTCTGTCGCACTGTACCTCCTGCTCTTGATGGCAATGGGCTTACAGTTTGGGAATAGGAGCGGGGGTGGTCGATGTTCATCGTGGAGAGGGTCCTGGTTTTGAGGGCCCCTCTGTTCCAAAATGTTACCAGGGGAAGAGGACCGGAAAACTCCAAGGTCATACTTTTAAAGTGGCACACAGAGTCCAGGCCCAACAATACTGGAGCACCCAATTCATCTAAAATGTACAAGTGAAAATTGTAAATTACGGAAGTTGCAGAGGATGGTACATGTGCTGCAGAGTCTGGTGGGGTGGTAGATAGGAGAATCCTATCCTTGTATATAGGGGGAGCAGAGGCCAGGGCAGAAATGTGGGAAATAGCAGAGATGAGAGCAGTAGAGGGAAATCAGAGCATGGACAGTACATCAGAATCGGTGAACAAAAATGTAGAAGGCATGGCGAGGAGATCAGGAAAACTGCCCAAGCACACTATGATGGCGGGAGTTTTGTGTGTGTCTTCCAAATATATATGAAATCATTTTTGAATGTAATTGTTAGTAACCAACTGGATATCCAATGGATTCTCCTATTTTAAGCAGGAACATTGAATTAGGTCTAAAAGAAAAAGATCTGCTGGGAACTCTCTCTCTCTCTCTCTCTCTCTCTCTCTCTCTCTCTCTCTCTCTCTCTCTCTCTCTTCATATGCTGCTTAACCTGCTGAGTTCCACCAAATTCTAGCTTTTGCAGTCTTTTGCACGTCGGCTTGTTGGCCTCATCCAATTTACCTCTGCTTATCTTCCATTCTCCTTTACCCTCCCACTCTAGCCTATCTGACTGTGACTTTCTACAACACCAGTTCATCTTTCCTGGCACAATACTGGGGTGACACGGTTGGTGTAGCGGTTAATGCAACGCCTTTACAGTGCCAGTGATCAGGACTGGGGTTCGAATCCCACACTGTCTGTAAATAGTTGCCATGTTTTCCCCGGGTGCTCTGGTTTCCTCCCACCATTCGAAACGCACCGGGGTTATACGTTAATTAGATGTAAATTGGGCCGCACAGACTTTTAGGCTGAAATGGCCTGTTACTGCATTCGATGTCTAAATTTTAAACATTGAATTTTCTAACTTCCATAAACTTGTTTTCTCTGCCTCTGGCCCTTTCTCCCAGGTGACGTTCATCCAACTTTTTTTCCCCCTCTTCATTAATGCATTCAGGGTCGGCTACAATTTGCAACACATATTTTCTTTGATCTTCCAACTACCTACATTACAACTCATCCAAATCACTGTTTTATTAATTCAAGTTCAAGTTTATTGTCATCTGATTTTACATATACATCCCAATGAAACAAATTATCTTTGGTCCATAATGCACACACACATCCAGACAGACAACATCCAACACACAAATGACAAATAAATGTAACAATCTAAAATAAACAGATATAAAAATAAACTACGAGTTTCTAGAATTATTCAACAGTCTCACCGCCTGTGGGAACAAGCTGTTTCCCAGACTGGCAGTCTTGTTTTTTATGCTCTTGTTTGCTCATCATACAATCCCATCTCTTTGCACCGTTCCTCAGGTCTCACAATGAACCACACCTTTAGTTATCCATGTTTTCCCCCGTCCACACTGCTATCTTAAAAGGGTTCAACAAGGAAGTATTGCAGCAACTTACAATTAATTGGTGTTTGTAAAACAGAAGTGATACAAAAATAGAACTGCTGAAGGAAATCCTTATCAAGGCAGCCTGTGTGGAGGCAACAGGATGGAGCATGATGACGAGAGTTAACGTTTTACAGAGATGAAAATTCTTTTAGTGTTGCGTAATGCTACCAGTATCGGGTGCTGTCTGTAAGGAACTTGCCTGTTCTTCCAGTGACCTGTGCAGGCTTCCTCCAGATGCTCTGCTTTTCTTCCACCCTCCAAAAGCATACAGGGTGCATTTGCGCAGGACAGGCTCGTGGACCAGAAGGGCCGCACTGCAACTAAATTTTTTTTTAAGAAGTAAAATAAAAATAGAAAATGCTAGTTCTGATGAATAATCTTTGACGTGAAATGCTAACATTTTCCCGTAATGTTATGTATCTGCTGAATTGTCCCAGCATTTTCTGTTTTATTTCATTTTTCCCACATATGCAGTTTTAAATGGACCGTGTAATGATTTCCAATGCAAGCCTTTAACATCTGGAAGGTGAATGGATTCCTGAGTAAAGCCCTCAATCTGGTCTGCCATTTGCTCCCAGAAAAGTGTACATGCAAATCACAGAGCTAACTCTCAGTTAAATCTACAAAATGAATTATAATGATTGCAGGGGTCATTGTATCATTGGAACAGATTGCTCCACCATGCACAATAACTAAACTTCTCCAGCATATCATATCACATCTGCTCTCTTTTCTTTTCCAACTGTTTTATTCTCACAAGTGAAAAGGCATTGCTGGGATTGATTACTCTAACCATCTGTCAGTAGAAATGAGAAGAAATCTAACAGGCTACTCTTGTAAAATACTTTTATAAAGAGAGGCAGAACCATGCTGGGCATTTGATGTGAGTCCATTGGACAGTATGCTAAGTGTTAGTGGACAACATGAGTACAACAGGTGGCATAAAATTATTCTCCAAATGAATCATTTTTTCACAGTGAGAGAGACCTGGATTCATTCTCGATCTTGGGTCTTGACTCTGTGGAGATTTTTCATTCACCCTTCGACCCCCACATCCCAAAGATGTTCAGGTTGGTAGGTAGGTTCATTGGTTGCTATATCTTGCCTGTAGTATGTAGGTAGAATTCAAGGGTGCTGGTGGAAGTGGGGTGGGGGTGGGTGGGGGTGGGGGGGAAATGGGCAGAGGTTGAGGAACAGTTAGGGAGAATAATAAAAATTGAGTTCAATATAGGGATACTTTACATGGATCGGCCCGGACTCAATGGGTCCCCCATGAATCTCTCCATGACTTTAAGACCCCCTAAATATTAATGTGGAGATGCAAGATGCTGCAAATGATGGAATGTGGAACAAAAAAAACCAAACTGCTTGAGATCCTCAGCAGGTCAAACAGAAAATGTGTGAGGGAAAGAACTGTCAGTGTTTTACCTCAAGACCCTTCATCAGCATTTCGTGGTAATTGTCAAATAAGGGAATTGCCCAAGACATAAATGGATTCTGCTGCAAATGGCAGCTTCAAAATTCAGAGGGCTGTACAAGGGATCTTTGGTTGTTTACAGGGCAACTTTGCAATGGAGAATGATGCCAATAAAGATGACAGTTTACTCCTGGTACTTAAGTGCATAAGAGATAGAATGTGAGCATCTAGAATGGCATTATTATTTCCACCAAGTTTGTTCTTCTCTTCGACTATGCACCATGAATACACGTTCTTCCTGCAGGTCCCACCTTGCTCTTGAACAATATTGCAGGCAATTCAGCCTACTATTCTGAGGAATACTTGGTCACCTACAAATCTGTGTAAGTCCCTGGCACTGTCCATTTTGCTTTGAATTTCATTTGCCACCATTCAGTTGAAGAGATGAATTAAGGTTGAACTATATTTTTCATCTTTTAGCACCCATTCCTTTTGATCTTCTTGCTACTCCAAAGACTCAAGAGAGATGGAGAGCTTCTAGAAAACCAAACAAACACTGCCAAAAATATCTCCCATCTAATTGCACACCAGCCATGCACTTCTGATTCAGAGTTACATTGATCAGGCTGTTGATCTGGGGAGGGAGGGGTGGGGGGGGGGGAGGTGAGTGAATACTGTATTGTCATTTTATGTAGCGGTGATTCATCGTACCACACACAGACACAACCCTAAGCACACCCTCCACTATTCAATTTGACCTTCAAATATCTGCCAGTCCAGGCATATAACCCATCAATTGCACACCATCACAATTGTGCTTGGCTGAACAGGAGATCTATATCTCCAAAACACCTGGACACAAAACAGATGAAGATCTATCCACTTTGACAGTCCATGACAATCCAGAGACAGCAGATCCAGCCAAGAGCAGGACATTCTACAGTGGCCTTAAGACTCTGCCATAAGCATCTGCAAGTGCTGCCATTGCATCAAATTAAGGAAGATCAACCTCAGCCTTGGAACCTGTGGCAAAAACAGAAAATACAGGAAAATCTTGGCATCTGGGGAGAAGAAAAAATCTGTCTCTTTTCATAAAGGTTGCCTGACCCAAAAAGTTATCCCATACTTTCAGTGTTCTAGCATCTGCATTCTTGCTTTTATTTTCTTAGATACAGTTTGTAGATTGTCATCCCTCTGAGCTCTCCCTGCTCTCCTGCTCCATCCCTCAAAAGCAAATTGCTGCTAGACCTGTTCACATTCATCCACCCTTCAAAGTAATTCTAGGGTGTTCCTCATCTGTTTGGGAAGACCTCCAGAATGTATTCCTATCAAAATTGTAGTGAGAAAATGCTTTCCCACAGTCAGATCATAACTCAAGATGTATTAGAATATTTGAAAGAGATCTAACCAGCCATATAAATTGTTGTTTAAGTCTCACCTTGCTCTCACTGGTGAGTTTCCTCAGCACAGAAAGCCCTAAATCTACTCATAAAGGTGAAAGTGTGTGTAAATAACCCTCTGCTTGAGTGATTATCATATATTATGGATGTGTGTATGGAAATAGTTGAATTGTAAATAGCTCACATCTGTTGTTTCTTTTTAATCACTTAACTACATGCTCTATATAAAATGCTTGATGATGGAAGTTTACTAGGTGTGTTCTTTCCTGCTTCCTGGTTCCAAGAGATATTGTTTCATATTTGCATGTTAATCAAAATAGTGAACAAAAAATATAATAACTTACTTTGTTCATCTTGGTTTGGAGAGGACTAGTTAGTGTACAGTTTATATACTGTAATTTATTAATGCCAATTGCATTTCCTGTCCAAACCAAGATTAAATTGTGCAGGAAGTTCAGGGTCATCATTTTATGACCAGGGGTTCAGTACACTCGTCTATAATAATGGAAACAACAAGGGACACCCGACAGCTGTGACAGGGCCTAAAGGCATGCTGTAAGACAAAATCCGGTGCAGTAGCAGACAGTAAAGCTTTGCTCCCAGAGGGACTCAATGCTCTACATCCGATTTGATCATAGTAACAGCAAAGAACCAACCCTCCACACCCCCACGTCCCCTGACAATCCCACCCTGTCCATATCTGAGGATGACGTGTGGACTACCTGGATGAGTTTTTTAAAAGTGTGCTGACCAACTTACCAATGTATTCCTGGATATCTTCAATATCTCACTCCAGTAGTGTATGGTACTCACCTGTTTCAAACTGGCCCAAGGAGTAACCTGTAGTAACCTAACTTAGCACTACATCAACAGGGATGAAGTGTTTTGAAAGGCTGGTGTTGAATCATATCAGTTCCTGTCTCAGCAGCAACGTGGATACATTCCAGTACTCCTATTGTAATAACAGGTCTATGGTGGATGCCATCTCACTGGTTCTACACAAAGCCCTGAAACCTGGATAACAAACATCAAGATGCTCTTTATCAAGTACAGTTCAACATTTAACATCATCATCCCCTTAAATCCGATCAACAAACTCCAAGACCTGGGACTTAACTCCCTACTCTTTAATTGGATTATGGACTTCCTCACCTCCAGACCACAATCAGTGAGGACTGCTAAGAACATTTCCTCCACATTCTCCATCAGAACTGGAGCACCACAGGGCTGGGTCCTTAGCCCCCTGCTCTATTCACTTTACACTGTGTGGCTCAGTACAACAATAACACCATCTACAAATTTGCCAACTATGCCACAGTATAAAGAAAGGTGATGAGTTAGCATACAGGAGAGAGGTTGAAAATGGCTGAATGGTGCACCAACAACAACCGTGCACTTAATGTCATCAAAACAAAGGAGCTGATTGTTGACTTCAGGAAGGGAAAACTAGAGGCGTTCAATCCATTGGGGAATCAGAGGTGGAGAGGGTGAGCAAATTTAAGTTCTTGGGAGTCTCTATCTTGGAGGATATTTCCTGGACCCAACAAATCAATGGCATCATGAAGAAAGCTCGTCAGTGACTCTACTTCCTCAAAAGTTTGCAGAGGTTTAGTATGTTATTGGAAACCCTGGCAAATTCCTACAGAGGTGTGGAGGAAAGTGTGCTGACCAGCTATATGGGGCCACCAATACCCCTGAGTGTAAAACCCTCCAAAAGGTTGTGGACACAGCCCAGGACATCACAGGCAAAACCCTCTCCAACTATCAAGAACATCTACAAGGAATGCTGCCGTTGAAGAGCAGCAGCAATCATCAAGGATCCACACCACCCAGCACATGCTCTGTTCTCGCTGCTGCCAGGTCTAGGTGCCAAAAGACTTGTACCACCAGGTTCAGGAACAGCTGTCACCCCTCCACCATCACAACAAACTCAATCAGGACTCATTTAAGGACTCTTACTGTGTACATTATTGATTTTTTAAATTCTCTCTCTATTGCACAGTCATTTTGTTTATATTCCTTATCTGTTTACAGTTCTTTATTTCTTTACATGTATACATCATGTACAGTTTTTGTTTTGCACTACCAATAAGTGGTAATTCTGCCTCGTCCGCAGGAAAAAGAAATCATACATGTACTCTGACAATAAATCTGTAATTCAGAAAAAAGAGATAAAACCAACATAACTGGACAATAATCAGAATCAGAATTTATTGCCATGAACAATAAAGAGTAGACAATAGGAGCAGGAGTAGGCCATTTGGCCCTTCAAGCCAGCACCGCCATTCACTGTGATCATGACTGATCATCCACAATCAGTACACCGCTCCTGTCTTCTCCCCATATCCTTGACCAAGTCACAAAATTTGGTGTTTTACAGCAGCATTCATAGTGCAAATATAAATTTAAAAAACCGAAAAAGTGCATAAAAAGTAAGGCAGTGTTTTTGGTTCATTGATCATTCAGGAATCTGATGTCCTTGTGCCGCTGAGTGCTCATATTCAAGCTCCTGTAACTGGTCCCCGATGGTAGCAGAGTGAAGAGGACATGGCCTGGGTGGTGGGGGTCATTGAGGATAGAGACTGCTTTATTAAGACACCAGCTCTTGTAGATCCTCACTGGAGTAGTCTGGTGCCTGAGATGTCGCAGGTGGAGTTAACAACCCTCTGGAGTTTTTTTCGAGTGTTTTCAGTGATGTGTCGAATCTCCTCCAGCTCCTCACAGAGTAGAGATGCCAGTGAGCCTTCTTCATGATTGCAATGATGTGGAGGCTCAGGGACAGGGCCTCAGAAATGTTGGCACCCAGGAATTTGAAGTTTTTGACCCTCTCCACTACTGAGCCCTCGACAAGGACTGGGTCGTGTTCCCCTGACTTCCTCCTGAAGTCCACAATCATCTTCTTGGTTTTGCTAGATTGTTTGCCTGTGCTGTTGGGGAAGGTTTAAACTAATGGGGCAAGAGAAGTAAACATAGCAAGGCTCAACAAGAAAGGGTGCAAGAATGAGGAAGGTGGTACAGATATGAAAGCTCGAGTTAGGATCAAGGAAAAGAAAAATAGAGGGCAGAAAAGTCAAAAGCAAAGGATGCAGAGGTCCCTCAGTTCTAAAAGGACAATGAGCATAAGGGCACTTTATCTGAATGGCCGTAGATTTAGAAACAAGGTTAGTGAATTTGCTGTGCAAATCCATCCCCAGGCATATGATTTAGTGGCCATCACAGAAACATGGTTGCAAGATGGGCATGATTGGGAATTAAATATTCAAGGCTATCTGCTAATCCAAAAAGATAGACAGGAGGGTAAAGGTGGTGGGGTGGCGCTCTTAATTAAGGATGAGATTAGGGCAATAGTGAGAAAAGATACAAGTTCTAAGGAGCAGAATGTTGAGTCCATCTGGGTAGGGATTAATGATAGTAAAAGGAAAAAAAAAATCACTGGTGGGAGTTGTCTATCGTTACCAAATAACAATAGCACAGTGGCTCAGGCCATTGACCGAGAGGTAACTGAGGCATGTAAGAATGGAACAGCAGTTATCATGGGAACTTTGACTTCCACATAGATTGGGAAAATCAAGTTGGTTGAGGGAGTCTGGAGAATGACTTCATAGAAGGCATTCTTGATAGCTTTCTTGTGCAGCACGTTAAGGACCAACAAGGGAGAATGCTATTTTAGATTGAATTTCTCATACAGATGGAGGGTGCAATAGTTAAATCTTAAACTAGTGTATTATGTTTGTTCAGGGGAGACTACAACAGGATGAGGGAGGAAATGGTCAGCGTGGACTGGGAACACAGGCTAGTTGGCAGAACAGTTGAGGAAATGAGGAAGACTTCCACAGATTTTTTACAGTGCTCAAAAAATATATATTCCCATTAAAAATAAGGGCAGTAAGAGAGGGAAGAGTCAGCCTTGGTTAACTAAGGAAATAAAGGAAAGTATAAAATTAAAAGCTCGTGTACAAAGTAGCCAAGAATAGTGTGAAATTGAAGGATTGGGAAAACTTTAAAAAGCAGCAAAGGACAATAAATGGGAAATAAGGAAAGGGAAGAAGGATTAGCACAAAATATAACACAGATATCAAAAATTTTATAAATATATAAAATGGAAGAGGGTGACGAGTCAACATAGGACCCTTGGAAGATGAGAAAGGGAGATTGATATTGAGTAATGAGGAAATAGCCGAGGTAGTGAACAGATATTTTGTGTCAGTCTTCATGGGAAAAGACTCATCTAGTATGCAAAAGAGTGGTGATAGGGATGCGAAGAGAGGTGAGGGCCTCGATAAAATAATTGTTATAAAACAGATAGTGATGAGCAAACTAATGGAACTGAAAGCAGACAAATCCCCTGGTCCTGATGGGATGTGTTCCCGGGGACTTAAGGAAATGGTGGGAATTGTAGTTGAAGCGTCGGAGGTCATTTCCCAAAATTCTCTGGACTCTGGGCAGATCCTGGCAGTTTGGAAGATAGCAAATGTCACCTCACTTTGTAAGAAGGGATGTATGTAGAAGACGGATAACTATCGGCCAGTTAGCTTATCGTCTGTAGTCAGGAAAATGTTTGAAGGCAGAGACAGCATGGATTCAGAAAGGGCAGGTCTTGTTTGACAAACTTGCTGGAGATCTTTGAGGATATAATGGGTGCAGTTGATAGAGGGGAACAGGATCATGTTGTATATTTGGATTTCCAGAAGGCATTTGATAAGTTGCTGCACAAGAGACTATCAATAAGATAAGATGAATGGAGTCAGGGAAAGTATATTGGCATGGATTGAGGATTAGTTAACTGACAAAAGGTGGAGAGTTGGGAAAAATTAGTGTTTTTCTGATTGGCAGGCAGTGGTAAGTGGGGGGCCGCAGGGGTCCATGTTGGGCCCACAGCTGTTCACCATTTACATTGGTGATTTGGAAGAGGGGACAGAGTGTCATGTAGCCAAGTTTGCGGATGATACTAAATTGAGTGGAAAAGCAAATTGTACAGAGGATGTGGAGAGGCTGCAGAAGGATAGAGTGGGCAAAGGTCTGGTGGATGGAGGACAACGTTAGTAAATGTGAGGTCATCCACATTGGTAGGAAAAATAGAAGAGCAGATTATTATTTAAATGGTGAAAGACTGCAGCACGGTGTAGAGCAGAATGACTTGGGAGGGCTCGTGCATGTATCACAAAAAGTTGGGTTGCAGGTACAACAGGTTAAGAAAGCAAATGTGGGCCTTCATCGTTAGAGGAATTGAATACAAGAGCAGGGACGTCATGCTGCATCTATACAAGGTACCAGTGAGGCCACACCTGCAGAATTGTGTGCAGTTCTGGTCCCCATACTTGAGAAAGGATATACTTGGCTCTGAGGCAGTGTAGAGGAGGTTCACCAGGTTGATACTGATGATGAGGGGGTTGGCCTACGAGGAGAGATTATACTCACTCAAATTCAGAAGAATGAGGAGATCTTACAGAAACATATAAAATTATGAAAGGGATAGATAAGATAGAAGCAGGAAAATTGTTTTCACTGGTAGGTGAGACCAGAACTAGGGGACATGGTCTCAAGATTCAGGGAAGTAGATTTAAGACAGAGATGAGGAAAAATTGTTTTTATCCTAGAGAGTAATGAATCTATGGAATTCCCTGCCCAGGGAAGCAGTTGAGGCTACTTCATTAAATATATTTAAGGTTCAATTAGATAGATTTTACATAAAAAAGGAATTAAGGGATATGGAGAATCGGCAGGTAGATGGAGTTGAGTCAATGATCAGATCAGCTATAAACATTAAATGGCGGAGCAGGCTCGATGGGCCGGATGGCCGACTCCTGCTCTTATTTCTTATGTTCTTATGTACTTATGTTCTAACGTTGAGCACAAGATTGATGGCATGACACCTCTCAACGAGTTGATCTATCTCCCTCCTGTACGCATCTTCATTGCCGTTTGTGATTCTGCCGACAACAGCAAGCAAACATCTAAAAATATCCAGGTGTGAAATGCAATGGCACTGGATCTCCCATTGCCTGTTGCAATAGACAAGACTTCCATTGCCTGTTGCAATAGACAAGACTTCATTGGCAATTACATGCAAACTTTGAAAATGAGCAAAATTAGCTTTTTTAAAGTGTGATTTTTACCGAATACAATATCCATGTGGTTACTTTGAAATGCTGAGCTTTCTTATTATTACATTGCACCCTTTCTTGTTGAGCCTTGTTGTGTTTGTTTTTTTTTTCGATATGATGATACAATGCTGTGTTATTTAATAATTAATACCAGTGCAAATTTGAATCATCGGCACCTTTGTTTTATATTTTAAAGCATTCCTGAGCCACATACATTTTTAACTTCATGACCAATGGTATTTTTAGAAGGGAATTTATAACCTAATATACCATTGTTATAAGTGCTAGAGGGCATAAGAACAAAAGAGCAGAGGAAATTGGTTCAGATACGAGCCATTTGGCCCTCAAGTACACAGCAGCATTGAATATGATGGCTACTCTGACCTTGTCCATAGCTCTGCTCTCCTGCCTACTCCCTCATCACCATCAAAATCAATCTCAGCATTGAACCACTGACCCAAACTCTACCACTCTATGGTGTAGTGAATTCCAAAGGTTTCACCTTTTAGAAAATCCTCCTCATCTCCATTTTAAATGAGCAATCCTTCATGCTCAAACTCTAACTCACAGTTCTAAATTTCCCCACTTATTGGATTCTCCCTCCTTCCAATCTTCTAGAATCGAAGGCATTTCAAGTATAACCTCCCGTCCTTCTGAGCTCCATGTGCAGAGGCTCGCTAGGATAACCCATCCTCCCAGAGCCATCAGTTTCGTGAATCTTCTCTGCACTGTGCAGTCAAAGTATAATTATGCACTGTTCTCAAGCTGTGGCCTCGCCGCTTCCTGTGAGATCTTTCTTCTTTTACAAACTCACTCACTTTGCAATAAGTAGCCACATTCCTTTTGAAGCAACAAACAATCTGCCAGAGAAATTCAGTGGCTTAAGCAGCATCAATGGGAGAAAAAGAGTTAATTGCTTCAGGGTGAAATCCTTCATCAGGATTCAAAGAAGGGTTCCAGGCTGAAATGTCAACTGACCTTCTGAGCACCTTGGCTGGTGTATGGATACATCAATAATATGCACGGCCTGGACTACCAAATGCTGGTCAACCCAATCTTGTTTGTTGCTCCAGATCTTACATCTACAGTTTTCTCCATTCCCACCTTCCTTTTGCCTTTTTAATTACTCACACCTGAATACAAACGGTGTTTATGTACAAGGGCTTCCCTCTCCATTGAAGCAATATTCAGCTGCTCTATTCATCCTCCCACTTTCATAGCACATTCTTGATGCTTAATATCATTAAATTTAAATTTGAAAGCAAATGACCACTGCTCTCCACGGATGCTGGGCCATTAGGCTGCTGTCAGTTTTATTTCTAGTCATTGCTCATCTCACTCATTTCAAGCCTAACTTATTTTTAAAGGCAAGAAAATGAGGGAAGTGTTACTAATGACAAGAAATTGTTGTCCGACGTATGGGAAAATGATGGATAAAAAAGATCTTCATATTGTCTGCCAAATGTCAATGTCTTCTAATGAACTGCAACTTGTATGAAAGAAATTTAATGATGTTTAAAATGTAAGAAACAAGATACACACAATTACAGAGCAAATGGCATCATGACAGAGAAAATAATCACTGTGCAAGCAAGAATATTTTTTGAAGACCCTTAACCCTCTCCACTGCTGGAGGAGAAAATCTCTCTTCTGCATTTGCCAACATGGTATTAGAAACTTTAAAAGAAACACAAGTCTTGTAAATGCTGGAATCTTGAGCAAACAAGGGGAAGCCAGTGGGTCTCAGTGGGTCTGGCAGTATCTAGGGAGAAAATGATCAGTTGCTATTTTGGGTTGGGGCTCTTTAGTCCCTTCTCTCCATAGATGCTGCACGACCTGCTGAATCCCTCCAGATTCTCATTAGAAAAGTTGAACTCGATCTCTTTGAGATCCATAAGACACAAAGAGCTTGAATTCCACAGCATTAAATCCTTATGTAAGACTTACAAGCACTCTCCAGCTGCTCCAATAGTGAAATTATACAACATAATGCAAGGTCCAGGATGTCACCCATTATTAAAATAGCTCAAAGAGGGAATGGTTCACCACAGATAGAATAAGAATGATTTTATTTTTCTTATTCATCTTTTGGGATTTGAGGCTCTGACCTGCCTCCTTGTATCATTGCAGTCCTTTTGGTACAGGTAATCCAGGGTGTGGTTCAGAAGGAAGTCCCAGCATTTGGATCCAGCAAAGGTGAAGGTTAAAGGGATATATTTTCAAGTTGGGATAATTTAAGACACAAAGACAAATCTGCCAACAGCGCTTGTTTCTCTTGGTGACAGACATCATATGTTTGTTATATACTGTAAGGGTATGCAGATGCACACACAGCACCCACGGTGCTCAAAAGGTGGAGGGAATTAATGATTATGTGGGGTAGATGAGGTGCTAAAATGTGATTGTCTTTGTCCAGCATGATGCCTCAAAATTTAAGATCCATTCATTGTTACATACACAAAAAAAACATTTTTTCCCTTTTACTTGTCCTGTAAAGGCACACAAATAAACATTATTAATACATCATTCATTCAGGTGCCTTGCCATTCATCATGGGTGATCATGTCTCTCCATCTGCCATGATCTCTGACCCTCTGAATTGTAGTTGTTGCCTCCCCTGTTCTCCTTCGGTGAAGGCTCCATCTTTGAGCTGAGACCGTAGTTGATGTTGAGTTCATGATTATACTAGGGAAAAAATACTGAAGTAGTTCCCATTGCCTTCTTCAATTGCAGTGTTCATAATGGACAGGCAACCCTGACCACTGACCCACAGGTTCATCTTCCCAATGTTTTTAGTGTTACAACCATAAATTCCAATTTAGAATCTGCTTGTTTAAACAATCCATCATCTGCAAACCATGGCTTCACGTGACACTGAATGGGAGGCTAAACAGACACTACACCTTGCCCAAGGGGACCTGTAGGCTATCAGACAAAAGGAATTCCTTACACCTCTTTTTGCTGAGTAATTGCACAGCACCGACACCAAATTATTAACACAGTAGTACCATAAAGAAAGTTATCAAATGGCTATAGACCCTGCTGCCTTGATCATTGGGGAAATCAGAGGTGGAGAGGGTGAGAAAGTTTAAGTTCTTGGGAATCACTATATCGGAGGATCTTTCCTGGAACCAACACACTAATGGCATTGTGAAGAAAGCACAGGAGTGGCTCAATTTCCTCAGAAGTTTGTAGAGGTCTGGTTTGACACAAAAAGCCCTGGCAAATTTCTACAGATGTATGCTGACTGGCTGCATCACGGTCTGGTATGGGGACATCAATACCCCCAAAATGTCCTGCAAAATGTAGTGGACAGAGCCCAGGACATCACAGGAAAACCTGCCCCTAATATCAAGAACCTCTACAGAGAATGCTGCCACCAGAGAGCAGCAGCAATCATCAAGGATCCACACCACCCAACACATGCTCTCTTCTCACTGTAGCCATCAGGAAAGAGGTATCGGTGCTACAAGACCCATACCTCCAGGTTCAGGAACAGCTGCTCTCCCTCCACCATCAGACTCCTCCACAACAAACTCAATCAGAGACTTATTTAAGGACTCTTAATTGTGCACTTTATTTTTTTCTCCTCTCTCTATTGCACAGACAGTTGTTTACATTTGTGTATTTATATAAAATCTGTACATTGTGTACAGCTTCTTTTTGCCCTTCTAATAAGTGGTGATCCTCCCTGACCTGCAGGTAAAAGAATCTCAGGGTTGTATGTGATGTTATGTGAGTACTCTGACAATAAATATGAAATCTGAATCTTTTCTAATGCCACTGTCTCCTGCACCCGTTAGCTCTGTAGCCACATGGCCTCCTGTCCTGTTCTGCAGTAAACCCATACTCAGGAGATCCAAGTCACACCTCCACAACCTCTGGTTCTGAACCCTTGAATTATTAGGAAGCCATCGGCATCCGCATGATTCTTTGGCCTGATACCTGTTTCCCTGAAGCTGGTCACCAGCAGCACTGCAGTCTGTTATGTGATCATCAGTCATCAAACTGCAAGCTGGAGCTTGGTCCACTGCTGTGGTTTCCTGCTCTGCAATATCCTCTTCTAGGCTTTTCCATCTGAACAGCCCACAGTGGGAGTTGGCTGGAGGTATGTGTTCTCCCTCTCTGGTGTCCTGTGCCAATCAGCTACTTCTCCAGAAACTTCAACCCACATTCTTGGCTGACGAACATGGTTGCTGCCATCTTGGGCACCAGACCTCTGAGGACATCGATGGAAGATTTGCTGCCTTTCTCATTCTACTATCAGTTTAAACCTGAATGTGTTCATCAGGTAGGATGGCTGGGCAGTAGGACTCTATGGAGGAGCACTGAAAGGGTGTGATTCTGCTCTCCTTGGGTCTGCACCATTGGCACTGGTGCCATTACAGCAGTTCTGCCATCTCACTGTATATTAGGGCAGCACAGTGAGCATAGTGGCTACCACAATGTTGTTACAGCACCAACTGTCGTAATGATAGGTAATATAGTTCGGTTATTGAATATAATGCCTTGCATGATAATATAGATTAGTTATCGACTATAATGGCTGACATGTTGCACACGACCATGAGGGAGTAAGAAACAGTAATGGCGGAATAAAGATTGAGCATATTTGAAATCAACCTAAGAGTGTTGACTTTGTTTGACCTCAGGATTCGACATGGGCGACAAGGATGAACTGAGATTCTTTATATTTAGCTACACAAGAAAATATGGGATTTGGAGGAATTGAAGCCACAAGTTTGTCTCCATTAGACTCGACTGGAGAAGCAAGCATAGTTAGTGCTCGCTGGGTGGCTTGGTACGAGGAATTTGATTCATATGCTGACAGGTTTGGACTGCTTGTCAACGGGGCGATGTCGGCAGAGCTCACACGGAGGAGGGCTCTACTCTTGTATACTGCTAGGACTGCAGTGTGGGAGATTTTCAAGATGCTGGCCAACATGGGGAACAAAGCTGATTGTAATGAGGCTGTTGACGCCTTGAAAAAGCACTTTGTTGTGGAATCCAATGCCATGACTTTCAACAGATCAAATAGAGGGACATGGAAAGTATTGCTCAATTGGTTGCATGACTCAAGAAGGCAGCTGAAGGTTGCAATTATGGAGCAGATTTGGAAAACCTGATTCGAGATCAGATGGTACAAAGTTATACATCAAACCACTTGAGACATAAATTGTTGGAGAGAGGTGCCACACTCACACTGGGAGAAACATTGACAACAGCAATATCAATTGAAACAGTTGAAACTCAGTTTCAGACTATGAAATTGAATGGTTCTCCCCCAGCTGGACGTGGTGGCGCAGTTTCTGGTCAAGTTCATAAGATCTTTACCACCGCAGGCAAAGGACACGAACATGGTAAGCACATTAGTTATTCGGAATGTGGTCATGAATGTTATCGATGTGGCAATATCGGACATTTTGGCAAGGATTCATGCCAGGGGTCAAGTGTACAGAAGCTGTGGTAGAAAGAGCCATTTTGCCAAGCCAAGCAGAGCCCCACCCCAAGCAAGAGGTGAACCCGACATACAAACAATTGTGGAGGGAGAAGGTGGATAAGAGACAGACGTAGACCGAGTGGCGAACAAAACGTACATCACATTGCCAAGGGTCCATGCGAATGTGAATGTACACATGATAATGATCAGAAAAAAACAAACTGAGACAAGGTATGTTTTGCCATTAACAACAAAGATGCAAATGCAAAGGTGCCAGAGGTGATTGGAGGTGTGAAGGCTGACATCATGGTGGACAATGGGAGTGACACCAACATCATAGACAGAGTATTGTGGGAGGAACTGAAAAAAGAAAAAGATAAAATGTACAACCAGAAGATGTGAGAAAAGGTTGTTTCCATACACCTCATTGAAACCGCTTCAAACAATTGGATGTTTTACAGCAGAGGTGCAGGTGGATGTCCAAAGTAATCTTACACCACCTACCATGATGGCAGAGTATGTTGTCATTGAGGAATGAGGGGAACCTCTACTGAGTAGGGAGATGGTACAGGCAATGGGTGGATTATGTATTGGCCTGAATGTGAGCTCAGTGCAATCCTATATTGATCTGAAGGAGGAATTGCAGTCAGTTTTTGAAGGATTTGGAAATCTAAGGGACAGGCAGATCAAACTAAAAATAAATCCAGAGGTCAGGCCAGTAGCACAACCCATGAGAAGGACACTGTTTGGCCTGAGGAAGAAAGTAGTAGCAAAACTACACAAACTTATCCAACAAGACATAAATGAACCAGTGGAGGAACCAACATCTTGGGTCAGCCCAGTTGTTATAGTCCTGAAACCCAGAGGAGAGATCAGACTATGTATTGATATGAAGAGAGCAAACAAAGCAGTAGTGAGGGAAAGGCACCCCATTCCTACAGTGGATGAAGTCCTACAGGAACTATCAACAAGCAAAGTCTTCTCAAAGTTGGATTTGGTGGGGTTTCAACCAGCTAGAACTAGAGCCAGAGTGAAGAAAAAAAAAATCATTACATTCGTCACACATTGTGGATTGTTTAGATACAAGAGGTTACTATTTGGTGTAATCGCTGCTCCAGAGATCTATCAACACGAAATCCACAAAGTGATCCAAGGAGTTCCAGGCACGGCTAACATCTCAGATGATATCATTGTCCATGGTGCCACATATGAGGAACATGATGAGAGACTTAGATAGACATTAGCCCAGTTGAGAGATGCTAGATTGACAGTGAATGCAGACAAATGTTTGCTGGATGTATCTGAGATGGTGTTCATGAGTCAGAAGCTGATTAGTGAAGGTATCAATCCAACTGAAGGCAAAATCAAGGCAATTCCAGAGGTTCAAGAACCACAGGCTTTATTCTGCTCAAAGTCTGTACACACCAGTTTCAGATGTGGTGGCTTCCGAGCGACTGGCTCAGGCTTATATTCAGGTCGGCTGATTGACAGCCGGCCAGGTGGAGTCAGCCCCTAGGTGGTCTTCCTGCAGGTACAGAGATCACCCCCTGCAGTAGGCTAGTGGTCATATCACCACAGCAACAGAAGTGAGGACCTTCCTGGGCCTAGTGAACTTTTGTGCAAGGTTCATAGTAAGTCTAGCAACTATTGCAGAATCACTGAGGCTAACAAGGAAAAATGCTCACTTTGTGTTTGGACCTGACCAAGGAAAGGCATTTCAGCAATTGAAAAGAAGCCTAATGAATGCACCTACATTGGGATATTTTGATCCAAAGGCTCAGACACAAGTCATAGCTAATACTCACCCAGTGGGACTAGGAGCAGTCCTAGTTCAGAAGCAAGGGGAACAATGGAGGGTGATTCCATATGCGACCAAGTCACTTACTGATGTTGAATGACATTATTCACAGACAGAGAAGGAGGCCCAGGCACTCGTATGGGCATGGAACATTTCCATGCTTATCTATGTGGCATAGAGTTCCAGCTCTTAACTGATCACGGACCACTGGAAGCCATTTATTCTCTGAGATCAAAGCCGTATGCTAGAATTTAAAGATGGATCCTGAGACTACAACAATATTTCTACAGGGTGGTTTACAAAGCAGGGAAAAACAATATTGCCAATTCAGTATCAAGGTTGCTGAAAGACGATGGGGTAAAGCACTCAACGTTTGAGATGGAGGCTGGATTGTTCATGAGATTCGTTGCGGTGAATGCTATACCATGGGCAGTACAAACCAGGGAGAACGAGGAAGAATCACGCATGGACCCAGAACTGATGGACATTAGGGATTGGATCAACAGCAGTAACTAGAACAGCTGTCAAAACAAAACCTATGTGGCCATCAGAGATGAGCTGTGCACAATTGGGAGGTGTGTACTCAGGGGAAACCGATTTGTCATTCCATAGAAATTAAGAAGGAGGATGGTAGCACTGGCTCAAGAGGGACATTTGGGAGTTGTTGGGACAAAACAAAACCTCTGTACAAAGGTCTGGTGGCCAGGAATGGAAAAAGATATGTAAAAATATTTGAGATCATGTCATGGGTGTCAGGTGACAAGCAGACCTAACCCACCTGAACCAATACGAAGCACTCGGCTACTAGCAGGACCATGGAAGGATATTGCAGTTGACTTCTTGGGCCATTCCCAACTGGAGAGTCAATTATGGTGGTTTTCGACTATTACAGCAGATATTATGAGTTTGCTGTTCTCATGGTCAGATGTGAGAGGTCCTGGTGTCTTCTAGCCTCCTGGACATCCAAGTCTGCACTATGTATGGTGAGTTGCAGTGTCTCAGGGACCATGTTAGGGAATTGGAGCTGCAGCTCGATGACCTCGCTCTGGTCGGGGAGATTGAGGCTGTCATAGATAGGAGTCACAGACAGGTAGTCAGACCAGGGCCATGGGAGGAGGATCAGTGGGTTAAAGTAGGAGAGGGAAAGGGAAGAGACAGGTACAAGAGAGGGCCCCTGTGCCTGTAGTCCTCATCAATAGGTACTCCTCTTTGAGTACTGTTGGGGGGGGGGGGGGTGGCGTGGACAGTCAAGCTGGGGAAAGCATCAGTAACAGTACCTCTTGCACAAGGTCAGCGTCTGTGGCCCAGAGGGTAGGGAAAGGAAGAGGAGGGCAATAGTTATAGGGGAATCAATGGTCAAGAAGACAGATAGGGGATTCTGTGGATATGATAAAGAAAACCGGATGGTGGTTTGCCTTCCTGGTGCCAGGGTCCTCAATGTAGCTTCTCATGTCCAAGACTTCCTAAGGGGGTAAGGGGAAGGTAATGAACCAGAGGTCATGGTACATGTTGGAACCAATGATGTAGGCAAGAAGAGTGAAGTGGTCCTAAAAAATGAATATAGGGAGTGAGGTAGGGAGCTAAAAAGAAGGATCACAAAGGGGGTAATCTCTCGATTACTTCTTGTGCCATGCGACAGTGAGGGCAAGTATAGTATCAGGTGGAGGATGAATGCATGGCTGAAGGGACGGAGTAAGGGGCAGCGATTCAAGTTCTTAGATCACTGGGACCCTTTTTTGAGGGAGGTGGGACCTGTACTGAATGAACGGGTTGCATCTAAATCCCAGAGAGACCAGGATCCTGGCGGGGGCATTTGCTAGGACTACTAAGGAGGCTTTAAACTACTATAGTTGGGGAAAGGGGTCCCTATAAAGGAGAACAGGAAAGAGAAGGTTTGTCCGCAAATAGAGAAGGCTTGTAGACAAAGTTTGGGGGTGGAAAGACAAGTGATTGAGAAGGAAAATGATCGATGCAGTGATAGAGGGTAATAAATAATAGAGTTGACCATAAAGATAGGGACAGAGGAAAAGAAGTGGGAAATCTCTGAAATGCATTTACTTTAATGCTAGGAATATTGTAAGGAAGGTGGACGAGCTGAAGGTGTGAATAGACATTTGGTAGTATGACGAGGTGGCGATCAGTGAGTCGTGGTTGCAGGAGGGTTGTGACTGGCAGCTAAATATTCCAGGATTTTGATGCTTTAGGTGTGATAGAATTGGAGGGGTGGGGGGGGTGGGGTTCTGTGGCATTGCTTGTCAGAGAAAATATTACAGTGTTGCTGATGCGAGATAGATTGGAGGGCTCGTCAAGGGAGGCGGTATGGATGGAATTAAAAAATGAAAAATGTGAGGTTACAATTATAGGGGTGTTTTGTAAATCATCCAATATGTGATTTGGAAATTGAAGTTGATATTGGTATTGAAGATCATCAGTATTGAAAGTTGACTGTTATAAAAGTAGTTTAAGCATCATTCATTTATTTAATGATCCTTTTATTTGATAAGGGAGGGATGTCGTAGTGAGAGATAATATAATTCGGTTATCAACTATAATAGCTTGCATGATAGTATAGATTGGTTATCAACTGTAATGGCTGGCATGCTGCACACAACCATGAGGGAGTAAAAACAGCAATGGTGGAATAAAGACTGAGCATATTTGAACTCAACGTAAGAGGGTTGACTTTGTTTGACCTCACGATTTAACACCAAAGACCTGAGTTTGAACCCACCACTGTCTGTAAAGAGTTTGTAGGTTCTCCTCATATCTGTGTGGGTTTCGTCTGAGTGCCCCAATTTCCTCCCGCGTACAAGGTTAATAGGTTAATTGGTCACATGAGTGTAACTGGGCAATGTGGGCTGGTGGATCTGAAGGGCCTTTTAATGTGCTGTGTTTCTAAATTAAATTAAAATAAAATTTATCCAGACAAGTGAACAATGTTTCATCAGATGCCATACTCCTCGTGGAAGGTGAAAAGGAATTGGGATGTCAGAAGGTGAATCACTCATCTCAGTATAGCCAGCTTCTGAAATGCTCCAAGGTTCCTTTTATTGTTATGTAATAATACATCCAAATGTAATGATACACATCAACTTTGGTCTGCCGTAAGGCAAACAAAGTCGCTGTGAGTATTGGCTGGTGCTGCTAACAAATAGAGGAAAGGAAAGCCAAAGAGCATTCCTTCAGAGACATCGAGTGTCCATGGATTCCTGTTCAGTGCTCCTGCAGCCACCGCAGCCACACTGACCGCTGTTCACAGCATTGGCCACCCAAACTCCTGATCCGAGCGCCTGAGGCTTTTCTGCCGCCTTTCTTGCCCTCAACACCCTCTTGAATCCCTTTTCCGAAACCTGGCTCTCTTGAGCCAGTCTCCAGCAGCCCACAGCCAATGTGGGTCCTTCGAGTGCAAGTCATCCACCGCCCAAGCCAGGTTGAGTGCCTCAGCCACTGAGTCACGATGGACTGCTGCTGCGGTCGCCACTCCCTGATCTCCTGGGGCCACACCAGAGGCAGCACTGACATTACAGCCGCTCCAGCAGCTCTGCCATTTTATTTTTGGAAACTTTCTTGTAGCCACAGAATTTGAGTGACTGGTTCAGTTATACTTGTGGTCAGTGGTGGTGGTCAGGGATTAGGTGATGGCAACACCACGGAATGTCAAGGGTTTGTGGTTAGACACTATTATTTGGAGACAGTCGTTGGTATAAATGTTACTTACCACCATGTCATCTTATGTGTGAAGGTTGTCCAGCATCCTGCATTCATCCCTGGATCACTTATTTTTTGCTGAGGAGTTCAATAGGAAATTGAAAACAAATATGATTGTAGATGAAGGAATCTGAAACAAAAATAGAAATGCTCGAAGAACTCAACCAGTCAAGCAGCATTAGCAGAAAGCGAAGCTGGTTAATGCTGTGGGCCAGGACTCTTGCTCAGATTGGAAACGATCCCTCTGCTTTTGACCACATCATACAAGTAGGATCATTGTTGAATTGGCAGAAGAGGGTTGGCAGAGGAAAATGCCCTGTGGAATTCCTGCTGTGTTATCCTGGGGCTGCAATGACTGGCCTCCAGGAATCACAGCCACCTTCTTCCTTTGTGCTGGCCTCCACTCAAGTCATTTGTATGTTTTCCCCTGGATCTGAGTTTTGCCAAGGCTTCCTATTGCCACACTTTGTCAAATACTCTCTTGATGTGATGGGCAGTAACTCTTATTTCACAGCTGACATTCAGCTCCTAGTTTATATTTGGACAAAGGTCTATGCTATAAGGTGGAGATGGCTAATCCAAGCACTGGTGAGTGGGTTATGGGTGACTAAAAACTGCTGATAGATTTGCTTAGATTGAGAACAGACAATGGTAACTACCTCGACTGGATAGCATCCTGTTATTCTGTGAACAGCACAGATATCAGCAGAATTCCAGGGAGTACAGTAGCTATTGTAGAGATGGGCTCAGGGCCACAGGACATAACTAGAGACAGGGCTGGATCTTTGTGAGATGTGGAGAAATGTCAATCACATTGGGAACCTGGAGAAAATCAGTTTGTGTGGGGTTCAGGTCGGAACAAATATTATGAAGACAGCAAAGGCAAGGCTACCTGGAACAGGATCATAAATGTTGAGGAAAGACTGGAGCAACCCTCGGCCAATATTACTTACAGACCTGCAAATATACAGGAATTGTGAACAAGACAGAAGAGTATGTGTTTTACTCTAATCAACACCAGTGAAGGAGTTAGGCAGCTTGCTCATATGCATTGGTTGGGGAAGGGTGGGGGTGTTGGTGAGGGGTGCAGGAGGTGTCCTACCTGCAGCCTAATACTAAACCTCTTTTCAAAGAGAAAATAATTACATCATCCACAAGTATGTTGCACTATTCTGGGACCAATATACTTCAAAGGTCATATCTTTCCAGAATCATAAGCTTGGAAACATTAATTAAATTGTGGCCCAAAGCCCCGTAGTTGCAATCTGATTTTGGTTAGCACGAAATACTGCATTTTCAACACAATTTCTAGGCCATAGATTTTTTTTAAACGATTTGTCCTTCTTGTTTTGCTGATATTAATCACTTAAGTATAGTTGTAAAGAGTCCATTGTCTGTCTGATGTATGTGAAACATTGGTGGGATGACAAAAGCAGAAAATGCTGGATCAAGCCGCGACTGTGGTGAGAAATACAGCAAACATTTCAGCTCGAAGTGGTGCAAAGGAGATTTTGATATTAATTCTCTATTTAATAGCCCACACCCCCATGTTTAATCAACTCATCTTTTGTAAGTGGTAATTCGTGGTCAAGTCATCAATAGCGAAAACATGAATTTAAAAAAAAAACATATAGTCCTGCAAATAATAAGTTTCTGTACTACTGCAGCATCACAGCAATAAACCTTTACTCCTATACTTTCTCAGACTCATTCATTTCCCAGCTGGGAGAGTTGGATAATGATCAACAGTAGCCGCTTTCAGGCAGCTGCATTCATGTGCTGGGGGGGACCTCAGTGCTCCGGCGATTAACCCTCCCGAGGAGGGTTACAAAGTTTACCTCACAGGCGCCTCCTGCACTTTCAGGTGGCCTCCCGGCATCCGCATACAGGCATAATATGCGGCTTTACATCGGAGTATTTTGGCCTCCTGAAATTGCCTTTCCCTGAGCTCCTCCTTCTTCAGGTGTTCATTCTAAGGATGTTGTGTGACCTGCTGAGCTTTCTCTAGCACAAGGCTACAACATCTGCTGATGTTCTTGACTATTGCATTTCTAACTATCCCTTGAATACTTCTGGGAGGGAGATGTTATAACAGTCAAACTAGCAGAAATGTGAGACCCAGATGGCATCTCCAACAGGGTTGGTGCCAAGAAGGGGGGATTGCCCGACCAAGCAAGGTGCTGTGCCCCCCATACTGTCGCAGCCATCCAACAGCGAGTTTATGAGCATTCCGCTTAACAAGCTAATGGCATCCTCTAACGTTCATTCTGGTGATGTCCCTGATCTCCAATACTGTTAATTCTATTTGTGGAAAGCTTGCAATACCTTCTTGCGACTAGCTGCCAAACACCGAAGTTGGTAACTTGTTCATGACAATAAATTCCGATTCTGATTACAGTCAGATGTTGCGACAATTATGATCGAAAAAGGAGTGACATTGCATTGTGCCTGCATTTTTTAACTCGATCTCTATATATGATGGTGGCACTTACAGTGTGCTGCAGCCAAACTTCCGGCCCGCTAACCAAATGCATTCTTTTTTTATTTTTTTTTTATTTTTCACTCTATGGACCATATTAATCAAGATACACACAAACATTTCCCTCTTGAATTTACACAGTGGCATTTTCTCCCCTTTTTTCCCCCCTACCTTCCCTCCCTCCTTTCCACCACCCCCTAAACCCATTAAACGTTCAACATATACAATACAATAAACCCATTAAACAATGTCATCACACAATGAAAATAAACAAGAAAATTGTGTCATCTACTTTTACACAGTGGATCAAGTCATTTTGTTTTCTTCTCATTCCATCATTTTAGGGCGTGGAGGTCCACGGTAGGTCCTCTCTGTTATGTTTCATGTACAGTTCCCAAATTTGTTCAAATAATGTGACTTTATTTTTTAAATTATGTGTTATTTTTTCCAATGGAATACATTTATTCATTTCTATGTACCATTCCTGTACTCTCAGGCTCTCTTCTGATTTCCAAGTTGACATTATACATTTTTTTGCTACAGCTAAGGCTATCATAATAAATCTTTTTTGTGCTTCATCCAGTTTGAGGCCTAATCCTTTACTTCTTATATTACTTAGAAGAAAGATCTCTAGATTTTTTGGTATGTTGCTTTTTGTGATTTTATTTAATACCTGATTTAGATCTTTCCAAAACTTTTTCACTTTCTCACAATCCCAAATTGCATGCATTCTTGATCCTTATAAAACACACTACATCAACTGCTTTTCCCTTTCGGTAACATCTTTGACTAAATTCACTCATCTCATCAAAGATTTAAAACAGGGAGTCTGAAACTTATAACTAAAAGGTTAAAAGTGCAGTTTTTAGTATTACTAGCCTGTGCTTCTTACTGTCGCTGCTGTAACCATGTGGGTTTTTGTTATCTCTCCAGTCTATTTTGACACTGGGTAGAAATGAAAAGTAGAACTTGGTAAATAAGTGACATAATTTGCTTGTTATGTCAGTTCCCCTAATCATGTTTCACTACCAAACATCCCACCAAATGTCTTTGTGGGCAGGGCCGGACACTTGGAAAATTTTCACAGAAAGATCAAATAAAATGTCGATCTCCATCAAGCCACATTTTCTCATCTCTCACCACATGCACCAGTAAGTTCACATTAGTCACATATGCTAATTATTACAACAAATAGACTTTAAAAACAGGTCTGCTGTAATTTCACATACTGCTTATATGCCAAGCCCATGTGCATTGTAAAGCAGCCAACCCTTTGTCAAGACCATGACATCTACTGCATATCCTTTATCCATTGCCTTTATAAGCATATCATAAATTCCAGTAGATTCATGAGGCATGAGCTCTAACTTTTGAAACCATAATGATTCTATGGTCTGCGAGATGTGACAAACCTCTATGGTCTCCTGCAATTTCAAATCAATGTTGATTGTTTTGAAAAGTACTTAACCACTGCTAACTAAGTCAGATTCCACTCTTACCCGAGTCCTCAGGTACAAAAATTGTAAGCATGAAACCCCTAAAATCTTTAATTGCAATGTATTTTGTGTAGGTTCCTTCACACATGAACATCTTATAATCTTCCCTGTTAGTGAGCCATAGAGCATGGCCTACATTCCTTGGCCTAACAAATCTATGCCAGTGTCAAACATATTTTCATTAATGCCATTATTTTGCCCAGATTTACATCAACTTCCCTAGGTTCTACTAATTGCCTTCATGTTTGGGGTTATTTACAGTGGGTATTAACCTAAACATTTTTGGAATATTGAAGGAAACCAGAGCACCCGGAAGGGCCTAGACGATCATAGTGGGCTCATGCAAACTTCGTATGAACGACTCCAACCTGTGAAGCACCATTGTGCTGGTATCTTGAGTCTGTAAGGTTATGAAGGAATGAAATCAAACCCAGCTTTCCATCTCTGAGCTCTTGCCCACAAGAAATCAGGACAATAATAAATTGGCCATTAAAGCTGCAAGGAGAAGGAAACAAGGTTGAATTTAAAATGTGTGTTTGTAGCGTTTGTGCTCTGCGGGGATGGAGAAGAACAACACGAACACCAACGCTTTGAAGTTGGGACTGGTTTATTGCACTGGCCATCATGTTTATATGGGTCCCAGGTGCTGATGTCAGGACCCCTCGTCATCAGAGCACCAGCCTGGGATTGGCTCTTCCTGTCATGTAGAGGTCACCTAGGTCAAGACCGCTCTCACCTGCAGGTCTGCACGGTCGATACATTCATCAGTCCTTTTGTGGGCCGGTCCGTTTCTCCATGTGCACATTCTCAAGGATGGCCGTGGGATCTTCTGGGAGTTTGTCGGGTCCAGGAACTCCCCCTGAAGGATTAAGGGTGTGCCGAAGACTATCTCCATCATTGAGGTGTTGAAGTCTTCCTTTGGCATGGTGTGAATCCCCAGCAGGACCCAAGGCAGTTTGTCCATGCAGTTGGGACCCTTGAGTAGGGCCATCAAGGCAGCCTGTGGAAGCACTCCACCAACCTATTGGCTTGAGGGTGGGTACTCCATGGTGTGGTGGAGCTGTGTCCCCAGGAAGTTAGCCAACACTGCCCTCCCCATGTAATATTAGGTGCTCTGGGACCCCAAATCTGGATACCCATGTGTTGATGAGTGCCCTGGCACTGGTTTCTGTAGTGGTATCAGCCAGCAGGACCACCTCAGGCCACCTTGTGGAGTGGTCAACCATGGTCAGCAGGTATCTCACCCCTCGGGTAACTGGTAGCAGCCCCACAATATTAATATGTACATGACTGAACCTGTGCTACACTGGTTCAAAAGACTGTGGGTGCCTTCATGTGATTTTGCGCTTTTGAGGACTGGCAGTCCCTGCAGGTCTTGGCCCACTGGCTGACCTGCTTGCGGAGATCATGCCAGACAAACCTACTAGCCACCATCTTGACTGTGGCTCATATTGCCGGATGTGCCGGGTTGTGTATGGCATCGAATATCTGGCACCTCCATGATGGGACAAAGGGGCGAGGATTGCCTGAGGAGACATCACACAGTAGTGTTTAGCTACCTGGGCTGACAGGGATGTTTTTCCCCGAGACTGGAGATGGCTGTCCAATATGCGGGGATTTCAGGGACCTGCTGCTGCACTTTGGCAAGGGCCCCATAGTCAACCCCTGGGACAGGATGTGGACCAACTTGATCGCAAGATGTGACAGAGCGTTGGCTACCACATGGCTCTTCCCTGCAATGTGCTGTATGTCCGTGGCAAATTCAAACATGTACGAGAAGAGTCTCTGCTGTTGGGCCAACCACAGGTTTGATATTCCATGGTCAACGGAGGTCAACGGCTTGTGATCGGTAAAGATGTTAAATTGCCGACATTCCAAAAAAAGTTACGGAACTGTCTTATCGCCAGGTACAGCGCCAACAGCTCTCAGTCAAAAGTGCTATATTTGAGTTCTGGTGGGGGGGTTGGAGGTTCCTGCTGGAAGGGGCCAGGGGTTACCACTGGCCTTCAATGAGCAGCTCCAGAAGGTCCCCTACCACTTTGCTGGAGGCATCGACTGTCAGAGCAGTAGGTGCCTCTGGTCTGGGAAGTACTAGGAGGATGGTGTTGGCCAGCACATCTTTGGTGTTCTGGAATGCCCTTGAAGACTCATTGTCTCAGGTAATGTCCTTTGCCTTGCCCACCATTAACGCAAAGAATGGGTGCATGATGTGGGCCACTCCCAGTACGAATTTGTGGTAAAAGTTTATCATTCCTCCATCTCCTTTATTGTATGTGGCTTGGTGAAGTTCCGGACCACCTTGACATTTTTCAGGGAGATGTGTTGCCCTGTGTTTCTTTGTTCTGTGCCCCAGGAAATCGATAGTGTCCAGGCCAAATGGACACTTCGTGGGGTTAATTGTCAAACCAAATTCACTCAACCAGGTGCACAGCTGTCTCAGGTGGGCAGCGTGGTCTTTGTGGCTGCCGCTAACGATAAGGATATGGTCCTAATGCATGAATGCAAATAGGAGGTCCCGGCCTACTACGTCCATCAGCTGTTGGAAAATTTGTGCCGTATTTCTCTGCTTGAAAGGCAAGCGTAGGAATTTGCAGTCTTAGGGATATCCTAGGGGTGAACTGGGATTTGGTAGTACCCCCAGATGAGGTCCACCTTGGAAAGCACCCGTGCCCCGTGCAGGTTGGCAGCAAAGTCTTGGATGTGGGCCATGGGGTATCTGTCGTGCATGTGGCATCTTTAAGGCAGCGGTAGTTGCCACATGGTCTCCATCCCCCTGCTGTTTTCAGCACCATGTGGAGGGGTGGAGCCCAGGGACTGTTAGAGTGTCGCACAATCCCTAGCTCCTCATTTTTCTCAAACTCCTCCTTCACTAGGCTGAGCATTTTGGAAGGAAGCTGGTGAGCCCTGGAGTGAGGGGCTATCAGCCAGAATGTGGTGCCTTATCCCATGCTTTGGCTCGGCCGCGGAGAACTGTGGCACTACTATTGCAGGGAACACCACCAGGATGCGGGTGAACTCATTATCTGAAAGCGTTATAGAGTCAAAGTGGGGGATGGGTAGTTTGATTTCCCCCCAGAGGTAGAGTTTGGAAAATTCCGGCATGTACCAAGCACCATCCCTTGAGGTCTACAAGCAGGCAATAGGTATGAAGGAAGTCGGCCACGAGAGTGGTTGTGCCACTGCCACAAGGGTGAAAGTCCATATAAAGTGGCTTTTGCCAAACCGAAGGGGGATGGTGCAGGTACCAAAAGTTTGAACAGAGTCAACGACACTCAGAGAGTGTCATCCCTGACCTGGTCTACGACAGCGCTAATAACCTCTTTGCTCCCCAGAGCATGTCCACCTGGGCTATGACTCTCTGAGTGTCGTTGCCCTCAGTGCTGCGCCCTGCTTGCTATTGTAAGTGTTGAGGCCTGTGGGAGGTAGGAAGCTTATCTCAGTGCTGGTGTCTACCAGGAAATGCCTGCCCGACAAGGAGTCCCAGACGTAGATGAGACTATCACGTGGGACAACCGCCACAGCCATCAACGACAGTTGGCCAGGGCTTTTCCTGGGAACCTGTAGGGTGAGTGGCATCGAAGGGCCTCTGCACTGTTGATAGTAGCAGACTTGTCCCATGGTATTAACACCTCTCTTCTAATCTTGGTCTCACTGTTGGCTGTTCATGGGACTTGCTGACCTGGTCTACGACAGCGCTAATAACCTCTTTGCTCCCCAGAGCATGTCCACCTGGGCTATGACTCTCTGAGTGTCGCTGAAGTCATCATCCATGAGAAAGAGTCAGATGTCCTCAGGCAGCTGCTCCAGAAAGATCTGCCCAAAGAGCAGGCAAGGCTTGGGGATCTTGGTCAAAGCGAGCATCTTGCTCATTAGGGTGGATGGGGCTCTGTCCCCCAATCCATCCATATACAGCAATCAGTGACACGCTCGTGCCGAGAGACTCTGAAGGTCCGGGTTAACCGCTCTTTGAGGGCTGCATATTTAGCTTGCTGTAGGAAATCTACAACCCTTGATGCTGTGTCCTAATCGAATGTGCTCATGACATAGAAGTAGCGGGTGCCATCGACGGCAATGTGTCGAAGCGGGAACTGAGCCTCGGCCTGCTCAAACCACACATGTGGCTGTGACACCCAAAACTTCGGCGGCCTGAATGAGACTGTGTGGATGGTTGCTGGGACCAACTGCCAGTTAATGCTACACAGGTGAGGAGAAAAATAACACATGCACACAAAAGCCTTGCAGTCAAGACTGATTTATTGCACTGGCCGTCATGTTTATATGGGCTCCAGGCGTTGACATCAGGGCCCCGCATCATCAGAGCACCAGCCTGGGATTGGCCAATGTTCCCGCCACAGTTCACTATCTTCCTGCCGTGCAGGGTTCACCTGGGGCAACAGCCAGTGTCACACCGAGGTCCGTGCTCATTCATTGGCCATTTTGCAGGCCAGTCCACGTCTCCGTGCACAGGCTGCCACATGCTCACAATAAATTTGATACATCTTTCATCAAAACATTGAAGTCTAAATCAAAAGAAGCCATCTGTTCCAATGCCAATTACATGTCTTTATGAGTCAATATTAATGCCTTGGAATAATAAATTTCTCTATGATCCATATAGCAGAATATTTCTTGTATTTGCTTCTGATTTAGAAACTTGCTAACTGTCATCTGCAAAGGAAAATTTTTAGGGAAATGAAAATTACTGAACAACCTGCTGCAAAATGTTTGACAAATGCTATAGAGCTACCAGAAGGGGAATCATTCAAAATTCTGAACAATTTATTTACCTATAGAACAATGTTCCATATGGAAGTTGTCCATGGTGGCGAAAAAAATTATGCATGAGGAATTTAGAGAGTGAGACAGCAAGGTGCAGAGAGCAACTGTAAATACTTAAGCCACAGCAGTCAGGAATTTTAACCCTTTAGAAAACAGAAGGGTCAGGTGAACCTCACCCATTGACACTCCTGCACAGGCGGGAGGATCTTGATCACAGGCAGAAAATAAAACGCTGGGTGGCATCTAATTAAATCATGAATGAAAACTAGAGCCTTTTGGACTCTAACTCTTGAATGATGAACAAAGTAATATGCACTTTGCAACATAAAATGGGCTTATCTGATGGTGTCTATCAAGAGACTTCAGACAGGATTAATCTTCCTTTTGAAGTGTGCTCATTGATATTTGGAGAAGAATTTGACCATTTAATCATCTCTGGCAAGTGTTGGTTGAGGATGAATAGTGAGATGCTGACTAGAGAACTTGCTCCTCCTTGACTAAGTGCCACAACGCCTTTTAAATTAATGGAGCGCCAGACGTGGCATCTCACCTTTAAAAAAAATTTGCAGCAATACAGCCCAATACTCAATAACACAAAGAAATAAATTAATTGTTCACAAATTGTAATCCTTAACCAAATGGTTCAAGAATCTCAAAATTAACCCATATGATGTACTCCAGATGTCATCTCCATCTTCCTTTGACTCAATACTCAGAAGGCTTAAATTGTGTTTTGTGCTAAGTCTGCTATTGCTTTTCACTTCATTATCCAATTGATGCTCCTTGAAAACCTCTGAGTGAAATCCGCTTCTAAAGAACTAATCAAACAGAAATGTTAAACCTTCAAGAAATCTATATTTCAGAAAACCCTGGGTAGATTTTTTTTAAATCTTCAGGAGGCTATTTGACTTTAATAGAAAGGAACATTTGGGGAATTAAATGGGTAGTGGAATATATTGTCCTTGAACTACTCTTTGCAGACGATGCCACTTTAGTTACCCATTCAGAGCCAGCTCTCCAGCGCATGACGTCCTGTTTTGCGGAAACTGCCAAAATGTTTGGCCTGGAAGTCAGCCTGAAGAAAACTGAGGTCCTCCATCAGCCAGCTCCCCACCATGACCACCAGCCACCCCCCACCCCTCCCCACCATCTCCATCAGGCACACAGAACTCAAAACAGTCAACCAGTTTACCTACCTCGGCTGCACCATTTCTTCTGATGCAAGGATCGACAAAGAGATAGACAACAGACTCGCCAAGGCAAATAGCACCTTTGGAAGACTACACAAAAGAGTCTGGAAAAACAACCACCTGAAGAAACACACAAAAATCAGCGTGTACAGAGCCGTTGTCATACCCACGCTCCTGTTCGGCTCCGAATCATGGATCCTCTACTGGCAGCACCTACGGCTCCTAGAACGCTTCCATCAGCGCTGTCTCCGCTCCATCCGCAACATTCATTGGAATGACTTCATCACCAACATCGAAGTACTCGAGCTGGCAGAGTCCGCAAGCATCGAATCCATGCTGCTGAAGATCCAACTGCGCTGGGTGGGTCATGTCTCCAGAATGGAGGACCATCGCCTTCCCAAGATCGTGTTCTATGGCGAGCTCTCCACTGGCCACCGAGACAGAGGTGCACCAAAGAAGAGGTACAAGGACTGCTTAAAGAAATCTCTTGGTGCCTGCCACATTGACCACTGCCAGTGGGCTGATATCACCTCCAACTGTGCATCTTGGCACTTCACAGTTCGGCGGGCAGCAACCTCCTTTTCTACCTGCCCATTACCTCTGGGGTTATAGCTTGTGGTGTGACTGGTGGCTATGCACTCATAAAAGTGGTACCCCTATCTGTGTGTATATAGCTGGGGTACCCACACATGCTGAAAATGGATTGCAGGCACTTTATTACCGTGGCTGCAGATACATCTGGATACGGAATAGCAAAAGGGAAGCGTGAGTATTCATCTAAGGCACTAAGGAAATAGACGTTCCTGTCGTAGGAAGGGAGCGGGCCTTTAAAGTCGAGGCTGAGGTGCTCGAAAGGTCTTGTAGCTTTTATCAGTGTGGCTTTAGCCAGTCGGTGAAACTGCAGTTTGCACTCCGCACAAATGGGGAAGCCCCGACTCACTATCCGTACCTCCTCTATCGAGAATGGGAGATTTTGGGTCCTTATGAAGTGGAACAGTTTAGCGACTCCCGGGTGGCCCAGCTCATTGTGCAAACTCTGCAGCTGGGACGTATGATTGAGGGCTGCACAGGTGCCCCAGGACAGTGCATCTGGGGGCTCATTGAGCCTCCCTGGGCAGTATAGGATGTCATAAGTATACGTAGACAGTTCTATCCTCCAGCTCAGGATTTTATCATTTTTTATCTTCCCCCTGTTCTGGTTATCGAACATAAAAGCCACGGATCGTTGGTCCATGACAAGGCGAAGCGTTTACATGCCAGATAATGTCTCCAGTGCCTTACCGCTTCCACAATGACTTGAGCCTTCTTCTCCACTGCCGAGTGCCTTACCTCAGACCCCTGTAGGGTCCATGAGAAAAAGGCTACTGGTTGCCCTCCTGGTTCAGAGTGGCAGCCAATGCTACGTCTGAGGCATCGGTCTCTACCAGGAAAGGAATCATCTATGGATCTCAGGGTTGCCTTTGCAATCAGATCCCTAATCTCCATAAAGGCTTTGATAGCTGCTGGGCTGGGAGGAAAAGCTGAGGCTCTTATGAGTGTGCGGGCCCTGTTGGCGTAGTTGGGGACCCACTGTGTGTAATATGGAAAAAGTCCCAAACATCTCTTTAAGGTTTTCTGTGAGTGAGGGTCCGGGATGTCTAGAAGCGGGTGCACACGGGTGGGATCATGGCTGATTTTCCCATTCTGCACCACATAGCCCAGGGTGGCCAGTTTCTTACTGCTGAAGATGCATTTATCCCTATTATACATTAGATTGTGTTCCTCTGTTGCCTGAAAAAAATGTCAAAGGTTAATGTCACGGTCAGCTTGCGAGTGGCCGCAAATTGTAACATTGTCCAGGTATGGGAACTCCGCCTGGAGTTGGTACTCGTCTATCCTGTGGTCCATCTACCGCTGCATCAGGGATACCCCGTTGGTGATGCCAAAGGGGATGCAGAGGAACTGATACAGCCTGCCATCCACCTTGAATGCCGTGTATATGCAGTCGCTCTCTCTAATGGGCAACTGGTGGTTCGCTGCCTTGAGGTCAATGGTAGAGAACACTTTATACTGAGCAAAGCTGTTTACCATGTCCGCAATACATGAAGCGGGTAGGCATCCAGCTGTACAAATTTGTTGATTGTCTGACTGTAGTCCACCACCATGTGCCGCTTCTCCCCTGACTTCACTACAATGACCTGTGCTCTCCAGGACTGGAGCCCTTTTATATAAGCCCTCCTGCAGGAGTCTGCGGATTTCTGTTCTAATGAACTCTCTGTCCCTCGGAGGGTACCTCCTGCTCTTGGTGGCTACTGGGGTGCAGTTGGGAGTGAGGTATGTGAATAGTGGGGGGTGGTGGGGGGGGTTTATATTCAGGGCCATCAGGATACAGTGTCATCTATTCTCAAGGAGCAGTGGGGGAAGGGGCCCATTATGTACTATCGCGATGCTTTTCAATTGGCACTGGAAGTCCAGCCCCAGTAGGACGGGAGCACAGAGGCGTGGGAGAACTAACAACTTAAACTCTTCAATCTCTGTGCCCTATATTTCCAGTGTGACCCTGCAGAAATGTTTTACCTTAGCTACGTGTCTGTTAGACGCTAATAAAATCTGGTGGTCACTCAGGTACGTGTTTAGAGCAAGGTGTTCTACCAGCCCCTGGTCTATGAAACTTTCTGTGCTCCCACTATCCGTCAATCAATTTACTGTCGACCCATTAACTTTAATACTAACAGTAGCGTCCGATAAATTGTGTGGACTTGCCTGATTATAGCGCAGAGAGGCCAGCATGGCATGTCCTCCATTCTGGTATTACTCGGCATTCTGATCATAGTAACACTCTGTCTCGTAGTCATCTCCCGATAGTGATGTCCTCTGTCCAGCATCCTTTGCCCAATATGGCCTACAGCACATGGCACTCTGCTTCTGCCTGCCTGAGGCAGAAGAAGAGCTTTCCCGCCTCTCATTTGTTTGAGAGAGGGCTTTGACGGGAGCCTTGAGGCTTCTACAGAGTTCCGCATAATGTCCTCTCTTTCCACACTTTGAACAGTCCTTTTCCCTAGCCGGGCAGTGAGCTCTAGGGTCCTTGGACTGTCCGCAAAGAGGGCACTTGGAACGCTCCAGTGGGGCTGCAGCTGCCCTTGATCACTCATATTCCTCTCCCTGTGAGGGGCTACCGAGTCCAGCAGTGAGTACTAGTTCTCTCCTAGAGTCCTCTAGAGCCTCGGCAATAGTCTCTACCTCTTCCAGCTTAACCATCCCCTTTTCCAGCAGCCTTTGTCTGATTTCTGTAGATCTGATGCCAGCCACAATCCTGTCCCTTACAAGATCATCTGCATACTCTTGGGCTGATACTGCTTTAGAAGTACAGGCTAAATCTTTCAATGCCAGTATAAAATCTCTCACTGACTCACTCCCCTGCTTGCTGTGACCTGGTCATAAGCCGTTGCCTAGAGTGTAGCTCACTGTGCCCTCTGCAATAGTGCTGTAGGGTTTTCATCGCCTCTTGGTATGATTAAGCGCCTTGTATATGCGAGTACGGGTGATCCCCTAGCTGAGCTAACAGTAGCATTAGTATCTCCTCTTCTGACGCTCCTTCAACTCCCGAGTAATTTAAAAAACATCTCTGCCATCAGCCGAAGTGCGTGGTTGCCCTGGGAGTTCTGGGATCCAGCTCCAGCCTGTCGGGCCTCAGCACTTGGCTAAACCTGAGCTTCTGATTTGGTGGCTGGGGGGGGGGGGGGGGGGGCGGGGAGGGGGTGTACCGGGCCTGATCCTGCGGAAACATTGCTACTGCCATCAGCAGTGAAGGTAAGTGTACCAGAACCTGTGGCAGCCAGACATGCCCAGGTCAGAACACCCCCGCCACCATGTTTCAGAGATGAGGTGGCATCCATTTGGGATATATCAGCCTATTAAATTGGTGGCAACTAGCATCAACCACACAAGACAGAGTACAAGTAAAACGTTAGTTTTAATAGGCTAATATATACAGTTAGGCCTTGGCTCTGTGCAAGCCTCGGCCAGAATGAAGAATGAGCTGCAACCGATTTATATATAAAAGGTCACCAAGTGGTGGCCCCTGGTGACCTAGTGGTGTAATAATAGACCACCACAAAAACGAGCTTCCTTCTTCCATCTTGTACGTCTCCATCAGATCTCCCTTCATTCTGGTCCCAGTCTACACAATCCCCTAACCCATTCATTTCTAAAAAAAAAATCAACCTAGTTAACACCTTCTGCACCAGCTCCAAAGCTAGTTTTTAAGTAAAAAGACAAGAAATGCACCCAGTATTCTGGGTGTGGCCTCACCAGTACCTTGTGCAGTTGCAGAACTTTTGTAGCAGAATCTTCAAGCTCTTTAGTTCAATCATTCGAGCAATAAAGGCCAACATTCGATTTGTCATGTAGCAATGTAATAAATCTGGTAAAATCACTACATTTAACTTGAAGACTGATGCCTTCCATCAGTACCATGCCCTCCATAATGTTTGGGACAAAGACACTTTTTTTTGCTTTATTTGCCCATGTGCTCCACAGTTTTAAACTTTTATCTAACAACTCACTTCTAATTAAAGTGCACATTCCATATTTTATTCAAAGTTACTTGGTTTGATAATGACAGCATTTTTTTTATACACAATTCCCTCATTTCCCTCATGTATGGCTTCACAGATGTTTGTAATTACACAGGTATGTTCAATTGGTGCAGGTATAAGAGAACTTGGCTTGCTTCTAAGCTTTTGATCACCTTTGGAAACTATAGGGCCCATTTTTCAACATGAAGACTCAGAGTTCTGAAATGTAGTGGATACAGACCGGGACTTCATGAACAGAAATACAGAAGAACACTGCAAGATGCAAACCACTAGTTAGCTACAGAAACAGGATGTCCAGATTACAGTTTGACTAGAAATATTTAAAAGAAGTAGCAGAATTCTAGAAAAAAGGTCTTTTGGACAGATGAGACCAGGATTAACCTGAATCAGAGTGATGATAGGAGCAAAATATGGAGGTGTAAAGGAATTGCCTAAGATCCAAAGCATGCCACCTCATCTGTGAAACATGGTGGTGGGGGTGTTCTGACCTGGGCATGTCTGGCTGCCACAGGTTCTGGTACACTTATCTTCACTGCTGATGGCAGTAGCAACATCAATTCTGATGTATATAGTTCGAGCAAATGCCTCCAAACTCACTAGAGAGTGCTTCATCCTACAGCAAGACAATGATCCCAAACATACTGCTGAAGCCACAAAGGAGTTTTTCAAAGCTAAAAACTGGAAAATTCTTGAATGGCCAAGTCAGTCAGCCAATATAAATCCCAATGAGCATGCCTTCCATATGCTGAAGATAATACTTATAGGGTCAAGCCCCTGAAACAAACATGATCTGAAGATGGCTGAAGTAGAGGCCTAGTAGAGCATCAACAGGGAAGATACTCAGCACCTTGTGATCTCCATGAATCACAGGCTTCAAGCAGTCTTTGCAAGCAAGGGATATGCAACAAAGTACTAAACATGACTAACACACATACGATTTCAATGTCTCAAATATTATGGTGCCCTGAAATGAAGGAATGAAGTATATAAAGTGCTGTAATTTTAACAGTCAAACCAAAATGTATACAACTAGCCTTGAATAAAATTTGGAATGTGCAGTTTAATCACGTGAATCGTTTGATTACAAATTTAAAAGAGTGGAGCACACGGGCAGGTAAGAAAATAAGTGTATTTGTCCCAAATATTATGGAGGGCATTGTTAAAAAACAAAACAACACTAATACTGTGGGAAAGGGTGGATGGATAAGAGATGTATCCTCTTTTGAGAAAAATAATGTTGATAGTGATATCAGTCACATAAGGGGAGGGCATTGAGGCATGCAGAGGAACAGAGGGACCTGGGGGTTATGGTACAGAGTTCATTGAAGGTGAATTCCCATGTAGACAGGATGGTTAAGAAGGCATATGGTATGCTGGCCTTCATAAATCATTGTATAGAGTATAGGAGCTGGGAAGTGATGCTGCAGCTGTTTAAGGCATTGGTGAGGCCTGGTTTGAAGTACTGTGCTCAGTTCTGGTCTCCAAATTATAGAAAGGATATAGATAAGGTGGAGAGGGTGCAGAGAAGATTTACAAGGATGTTGCCTGGCTTTAAGCATCTAGATTACAGGGAGAGATTAGGGAGACTGGGACTTTATTTATTGGAACATAGACAGCTGAGAGGGGATTTGATAGAGGTATTTAAAATTATAAAAGGAATAGACATAAATAGACTATTTCCCCTGAGGGCAGGGGAGGTTGGAACAAGAGGGCATGTTAAGAGTAAGGGGGCAAAACTTTAGGAGAAATATTAGAGGATACGTTTTCACTCAGCGACTGGTGGCAGAATCGAATGATCTTCCAGAAGAGATAGTTGTGGCAGGGTCCCTTCTGTCATTTAAGAGGTTGGATGTGTACATGGATGTGAAGGGGTTGGAGGATTATGGGCAGAGAGCGGGAGGCGGGGAGCTAGTGGAGTTGTTCAAGTGAACCGGCGTGGAGTCGAAGACCAACATGGCCTATTTCCACGCTGTAAACAGCTATATGGTTATATAAAGTAGATAACCTAAATAGACAGGCAAATATGGTTAAACAAACACTCTCCATGCATTGCTTTTTTTTAATTTTTGGAGATAATCCCAAATCGTTAAAGCAATCTGCTGAAAGCATGTTTTCAGCTCCCAGTGTGTGCTTCCCAAGGGGATAGCTGATAGCAGTGTTTCACTTTTGAACAGTGACCAAGATGCATTCTCAAAGTTCTCAGCAAGTAAAGTCTGGCCAACAGTAAAATACAATATATGACTACAAAACAAGTATCATACACAATAATTATAATGAAGTACATTTATAGAATGTTACAAATAAAATACTGAAAAAGCTGAAGTTATTAATTGCCTAATGTGGAGCATTCGGAACAAGAAGATGGCCACACTCAATGAGCACAAAAACAAAAAGATAGATTTCCAATGTTATCCATGCTGAGGATTTCCACCATTGAGAAGGGAAAGTGGACCTTTTTTTTTTAAATCAAAGGCCCATATGTGTGCCTGACTGCATGTGCGTCAAATAAATCTAAAAAAAATTATTATTAAAAAAAAACCACTAAATTAGATCAGACAATCTTAGCACCAAGTAGTCTAGGCTCCTGGCCTTGTAAACCAGGGGTCGTGAGTTCATTCCTCGCTGTGGGGTGCCTCATTTCTGTGACGGGCGCTGGACAAAGTGGCGACTCCCTGTCTTCCTTACAGTAGACAAATTAAAGAATTTCATGTATGTAACATTCCAAGTGTAGTATTATGTGACAATATTGGAATCTTTACCTCTTAGAAAGCTTTGCAGTAAATAAAGTATTTGAGAAGTGTAAATGTCTTGAGAAATGTTGTCATAATAGACAATAGTTCCTGGAGCAGGCCAATTGGCCCTTCTTTCCCTTTCAATAACCAATCCCAGCCTCATCCCCATAACCCTTAACTCCCTTATCCAACTCACTCTTAAATCTATCCAATGAATCTACCCACACTACCCTCTGTGGCAATGCATTCCACAGACCCACAACTCTGTAAATAAAAAATTCTCATTTCTGTGTTAAATGGCCTTCCCTGTATTCTTAAACTATGCCCTCTAGTCCTAGGAACATGTGCTCTGATTTCACCCTGTCAAGCCCTTTGATAATCCTAAATACCTCAGTCAGGTCTCCCCTCATCCTTCTAAACTCCATTGCATATAATCCAAGACTTTCTAACCTATCCTCATATGACAATCCTGCCCTCGCAATACTCCAGGTGAGGTCTCACCAGGGCCTTGTACAACTGCAGGAGGGCTTCTCTACTCTTATACCAATCCCCTCTTTATGAAAGTCAATATACTGTTCACCTTCTTCATGTTGGTAATACTGCTGGTATTGATGAACTATTGGTACTTTGTTTCAACTGAAGCTTTGACTATGGAAACAACTTTGTCATGTCCTCTGGAATTCTTGGGTGAATTTTTAAAAAAATTCAGGACTTGAATGGACAATGCAAATAAGTGCAATTCTTGACTAAGCTATGGGCCATGGCTGCAGAGAGATTTATTCGTTACTGCATAAGATTTATCCTAAGACAGCCACATCTCCCACTTTTGCCTGTCATTTTGTACGAGATTGCTGCTCAGGCTTGATCTTGGTGTTTGAACACAAGTGATAAATGAACACGTTCCATGAATGAACAAAAAGAAGCTGCAGTGATCCCATGGACACTGCCTGATTGACCCACTGAATTCCTCCAGTTTCTCTTTGTTCACTTCGACCAGTGGTTCTCAACCTCATTCTTTCCACTCACAACCCACTTTAAGTAATCCCTCTACCATCAGGAGGGATTATATTGTCACATAATACATTGTTTTAATTGTACCTAATTGACTCACTATGTGCATGGTTTCATAACTCCAAAGGAAATGGGCCAATGACAATTTTTCTCAAGCAAAATATTTCAGTAACAATTGGGTCTAGAGCAGTGATTCTCAACCTTCCCTTCCCACTCACATCCCACCTTAAGCAATCCCTTACCAATCACAGAGCACCGATGGCTTAGGGGTTACTTAAAGTGGAAAGAAAAGGTTGAGAAACCAGTGACTTTGAATTTCAGCATCCAGAGTTTCTGTTGTTTCTCGGTGACTATACGAACACTGCCCGTGCAGCAATATCAGATTCAAAGCAGATACAGTACATCTCTTGAACTATTTTATGTTTTTAATTTGAGATGATGATGATTCAGGAATTTCACCCACATTCAAAAACTCATGCATCCAATTGGTCAACACTGATATGCCCATTCTTAAATTGGCCTTAATGCATCTTCTACTCCTGTCTCAAGCAAAGCATGAACCATAAAAAAATACTTACATGGCAACAAGCTGCAATTATTTTCATAGAAAATATGTTCTGAATATAAAGGAAGCTATTTCTAACCTTGCTGGTATCACAAATGTGCCTTTTGTCACCATGTCACACTACTGGTGAAGGCATTTTTACCATTGGCATTTAGACCATTCTACTCCCTCATGAACCCCTATGGTCTCAGCTTGCCATTTGTTCTCAGTCTCTCCCAGACAATTTTGGCTTCCATCTTCTTCTTTGAGTCAATAAAACAAGGGACAACTGAGGCACAATAAAAATAGTATGTGTTTCTTTTATAGAAATTAGTGCAATTCCCACCTGACATCTTAAATTGCACCGCAGAAAAGAAGTTGAAAGAGATTTTTAAAAATGTCGATCTACTTACCTATTATACTCATTGTCAGAGATTAAATAATATCGTGAAACCTCCTTGAGCCCATCAATTCCTGAAGACAATTGTGTGCTCCTGTTAATTAACTGAGACTACTTTTTTCATTCAAGTATGCTTATCTATTATGTTTCAAATGTTTGTACCAGGGCTTTATTGTATTCCAAAATGTTTTGTAAAACTAAAATTAGCTTGCCAAAAACATGAGTTATACATATGGTGCACAGCAGAGGTAGCAATCGAGTATTTCATTTGCACAAACATATTTATTGATAATAATTCAATTTTCAAATATTGCTGTTTTCTCTCAGTGTGTTTGAATTTGCCATATATTAAACATCAAGTATTGGAAAGTATGTTGTGCTGGAGTTAAGGGTATTGTTCATATTACTAATTCTCCTTTTAAAAGCACAACTGGGAGGTGAATAGTTAAATGGATCAGTGGACTTTTTAAAAAGTTATTAAGCAGGCTGGCAGAGAGCTGGGTGGATGTCCAACTGGTTAACAGGCTGAAAGGTGAAGCAAATGTGAAATGAATGTAGATCGGCTGATGCATTGAAAGATTAAGTTAGAAGACAAGAAAGATAAGTATTTTTGTGTGGCTTGTTGGCTGAGCTGCAGTAGCGTTATTTAGCAACTACATGGTGAGAGCAAGCGTAATCCTTGTGAGGGACGAGCTAAAATTGAAATGAAAACTCGCATTAGTATCCAGGCTACATAAGAATAATTTGGGGTTTTTTTTAAAAAAAGGAAATTGTTTACTCTGTTGCAATGTGAACAACACAAACAATTGGCTCAGAAATGGGGAACATGATCTAAAATACAATTTCCTCAACTACTTTAGAAATAACCCAACCAGATACAGATTAAATTTCATTCCGTAGCTATCTAAACTCTTCTAATCAAATGATGAGTTACAATTTACCAAGATTTTCAAAGTTCAAGTTTTAAATGCACTTATTAAACTTATAATGCAGTTAACTTTTTAACTTGAACCACTTACAAAGTAGTAAGCTTTCATTTCACTGAGCTCCATCTAACATTAAAACTTAGTATTTTTGTTTTCCTTTGTTTTATGTAATTTAATCAACATATTTGGTTCTGTTAGATTTTTAATACAAATATTACACTATAAAATACAGTATGTTCTCACGCTTCTAACCTCTGGTTATTTTTGAAGAAACATTGTGAAATATTAACAATTTCACTGAAATATTATCATGTGAAAAGCCTGTCACATTGTGGTTAATTTAAACTATTTTTGGAAATGTTCCTAGGATTAAGAAAAAAAAATCGAGCATAAAAATAATATGAAAATGCAACATTATTATTATTTTGTTTTTAAAAACAGGTTTTCTCTTTTATCGATCACATATGACCTATTATTACACAATTTCCTGTACCTCTTTCATATTCCCACATATATTATATCAATTGAACTGATAAGGATGTGAAATATATTTACAAAATCTTATAAACATGTAAAGTCCGTAAACCTTGATTCTTTTTGTGGTTGGTAACTGGCAAAAGATCATTTTAGTTTTGAAGGGTTAATAGGATTTGCGTCATTTTATCCCTGGAGAAAACCCAGGACTGCTTTTACAATTCTGCAGGAAATTTACATTCATTCAGTACGTGGATTGTTAAAGAACAGAAATGGGCCACTCAGACTGAGATTTCTGGGCTATGAACCCACTTACTTTGCACTTCATCTCATCTTCTTATTTCTTTTCAGTCCACATTGTCTCATATTTTTCTTCAGCATGCTCTTAAATGAATCAGCATTATCTATCTTAGCTATTCCACGTTGCACATTCTCACCACTCTCAGACTTTTTTTTAATACAAAGGTTCCACTGGAATTCACTTTGAATTTAATTTGCATATTTATAGCTTTACAAAATGTTATCCTTTGCAAAGGTGCTATTGTTAATTAATGTACATTGTGCTTTGCTTTGGGAAGATTAGCAGACAGACAGGTTTGTTTTGTTTAGATTGGAATCTTTTATCAAAGCAGGAAGCTAAGCACCAATATGCACAGCATTGTATTATCCAGATTTAAGAGCCCTTGTATATTGAAAATCAACTGAAAAGGAAGTCATTGTGGTCATCATATCTTTTTTTGGAAAAACAGCACTTGAAGAAAATGTAATAATCAACAGTACATGACAATATAAAGTTAAAAATTAGTCAAATACAAAACTGTAGAAAATTGATGCCACACTTTCTACCACAACACTTTGATCTTAAAATCAAGTTACGACATAAGCATCCATTAACCCTTTGACTCCAGAGAACATAGATTTAATATGGGATATTTCTAAGTACAATCACATTTCAGGTATAAATCCTGCAACAGATACAACATGACATTGACATGAAACACCTCCTCCTATCACGGGTATTTTTTTGTTCTCTAGCTTTATTAAGTTTATTCAATTGTATTAGATTCACAAAGAGAAATGGATAGATTAAATCACTGGTGTACCAAATGGATTGCAATATAGGCAAATGTATCTCACCACCTTGGTTGATCTGAACATCAAGTGATGCATAATGCAATTAGTTACCTTTTGAAAAGTCATCAACCTGCTGAAAAAGACAATCTTAAATATTTTGAACAATATTATTCGGGTATTATAATTGATCCCCAAATCACATAGATTAATGATTTTTGATTATCCTAAAATTAAAAAGAAACTTTATTCAGTTAATGTTTGTCCCTTGTAAATGACGACCCTCTGAGCACACTGAAATACTGGAGGAACTCAGGCAAGTCTTTGTAGCGTCTAGACCCTTGCATCGTATAGGCAGAGAAATGACTGGCTGAGCTCCTCCAGTATTTTTTACTACAATCACAGCATCTGCAGACTTCCGTGTTTCGCCCACCAAGCGCACAGCTTCTAAATGCCTTCATCTAAATTCAGACCCTGAGCTGCTTGACTGAACCCAAAACTCTCCAAATCTATTTTATCACCAATTCCTATCAGTCTATCTTATTCTGGCTCTGCCATCACTCTTCAAAAATATAAACAGCACATTAAGAGATGTTGTTTGTAGGGAAATAAACAGTAATTTGCAAAATGCAAACCCAACTCAAATACATATATTTTTAAAAAGGAAGTGATAACTCCAACCCACCGAACATCACCACTTTATCTTTGAAAATGTGTGGCAGCCCAGTCCACAACCTCACCCAACTCAAACACGTTTCATACAAAAATCATGCAGTAAGTTATCCAAATCAATATCTCTACAACACAGGTTTAAATAAATACCTCTATTTCGCCTTCTCTGGAAGTTTTTAAAAAAAAAAAATCCAACTGAGATTTTAGAAACAAATTTATCTTTTTGTGGGTTTTATTTTTTTTTAAAACATTAGCTTGAAACATGGACAGCAAAATATAACATCGTCCGCACTCATCAGGACAACACGCAGTTAGTTACAGAGTACGCTTGTTTGATTTAAAAATGATGTTCTTGAAGGCTTTCCTGAAGTCTCTGTTAAAGATGGTGTAGATGATTGGGTTTAGAGAACTGTTGCAATAACCAATCCAGAAAAAAAAGTTGAAGAGGGGGTCAGGGATTGAGCAGCTCTCTCTACAGATAGCCTTCAGGCTATAGGTGAAGAAGAAGGGAAACCAGCATAGCACAAAGACCCCCATCACCACTGCCAGCACAAAGGTGAAGCGTTTCTCCCTCAGCTGGGCCACCTTGCTTTTGGTCAGGTTCGACACGGGCCGTTTTCTCTGCTCAAAGAGCTGCGAGGCACGGTTGCTCGCCCATGACAGGCGGTTCTGCTGCGCCGAGGAGCAACAGCCAGGAGGCTGCAGGTTCCTTGGGTTGGAGCCTCGGCAGTTTCTCGCCTTGGTCTCGGAGGAGAAGCTCTCCTCCAGGTCAATGTCCTCCAGCTCTTCCTGCCTCTGGTTGCTGCAGGAACTTTGGCTGCTGGGGCTGTCTGGCTCGACCTTCCCCTTGACTGCGAAGCACGTCTCCGTTTGGGAAGACCTCCTGTCCACGCCATTCTTGGCCACCGCAACGACGGATGTCCTCTGCTTCGCCACCCTGTAGATGCGGAAGTAGACCAAGATCATGATCACACAAGGAGCAAAGAAAGACACTATGCAAGATGACAGGATGTACCAGGTGTCATCGTTGAGTTCACAGCATCCCTGCTTGCTACGATTAGTGTCCATCGTCACCAAAGGTGGAAAAGAGATGACTGCTGAGATGAGCCACACAATGGTAATCATGCACTTAATTCGTTTGGGTGTCCTTTTCAGATTATATTCTACCGCGCGAGTGACTGACCAGTATCTGTCCAAGCTGATAGCGCACAGATGCACGATGGACGAGGTGCAGAAGAGCACGTCAAGAGCCAGGTAGATCCCGCACCAAACGCTCCCAAAGTACCAATAGCCCATCACCTCGTTGGCGAGGGAGAAGGGGATGACCAGGGCGGCCACCAGGATATCAGCCGAGGCGAGTGACACCAGGAAAAGGTTCTGGGGTGGCCGCAGAGCCCTGCTGGTGAAGACGGCCACCACCACCAGGATATTGCCCACGATGGTGAGCAGGATGATGAAGGTGACCACCAGGCTGATCAGGGCGGTGGCGGCCGGGGCATAGTGAGGAGGAAGCAGCTGCCGAGACGATCCATTCGCCTCCCCGGATCGGTTCAGGTCCGACTGGCCGCAAAGTTCCATCGCGGTCACATCTCTCGCCCGCTTGTTCGCTGGGCTAAGTCCGGCGGCGGGGTGGGGGAACTCAGAGAGGTGGGGGGAAATCAGAGAGGGGAGGGGCAACTTCTGTCCGAGCACGGGCAAGAGCGACACTCTCCGGACCAACTCGGCCGAAGCCCCCACCCCACCACCCTGGACAAGGCTGTCGACTCGCACCTCGACAGGCGAACTCTCGCAACTGTATTTCCTCAAACCTTTACAAAGCTCCCACACCCTGACGTCAGCAGCCGCCCGGCCAATCAGCGCTGGAGATCAGCTGGGCTCCCCCCCCCCCCCTCCAGTCCCCAGCCCGAGGTGGGAGCGGGGCGGTGCGGTGGAGTTCTTGTGCTGCGGCTCACGCCCCAAGTTCAGCCGCATGGCGTAAGGTGCGCGTTGCCACACGAGGAAGTTTCTGCATCGCAAAGAGCAGCGGCACATCCACTCCGCGAACTTGAATCCCGCAAGGCAAGGATGAACAACGCCCACCCTTCCCTCCCTTCCATCCATCCATCCATCCACCCTGAGCACTGGTCGCTTGATCCTTTTAAAGTGGAGGGCGTGACTCTGCAGGGCGCCCGGTGCCGTCGATGAAATAGAATCGTGGCCGCTTTAATTTACTAATAAGCTTCATTTTGCATTTGGACGGTTTCATACTCATGGGACGGGAAAGCCTCCTATTGACAATGACAGTCTGGCGAGAGAGGAAAAGTGCTGCGGGTTGATGCCAAAACCTCATGGCGATGTTCATTTATCTCAACCCACTGACCATGTTCTGTGTGTGTGTGTTTCTGACTCCTTTCCGCGGTGACGATCCCTGGAACCAGACAGGTCGCTCTATCCGTGACATCGCGGGGTTACACAAACGCCTTTCTTTCGGTCAAACTCGAGGCGGATGCAGCCGGATTTCCTGGCCAGCGGATTGCGGACTACAGATGGCATCTGGAAACCGTGTCTTGAAACGCTGCGAGGGGAAGAATGTGTCCACTTTGGGGGGGGGGGGGGGGGGGTGGGTTTGCGGTGCTTTCAGTCTCACCTGTGATCCAAATGCAGCTCAAAGAGACAATAGAGCCGGGACTGCGCGATAGCAGTGATAAAGAGGCAAGTTTGGATGAGAATGATTTAAATCGAATCAGATGACGCGGGTGGAGGAGCTGGGATTTAGAGAGAAAGAGGGGTGCGGGGGGTTGAGTTTGGCGTTGGAAGCGTAAAAGTGTCTGAATGCATTCGGGCATCAGCGGATAAGAGCGGGCGCTGTAGACCTGTCACTGGACGCCGGTGATGGGGGAGCGGGTGGAATTCGAAGCCTGGGAGACGGGCAGAGGATCGCGGGGAAGCCGAGAATAGCCAGAGGGGCGCCGGAGGGGGCAACGGTGGACAAGGCAGTGGAACGAGTCTGGATGCCACCGTTGGCGGTCCTCGGTCTGAAAGCCGGAGGCAGGTCGGGACGGAGCTTTCAAAGGAAATTGAAAGGGCCACCCTTTCTTGGCGCTTCCAGCGGAAGAGACATGACCCTGAGAGTGGGCTGTTCCCCGACCACCTTGCCTTGAAGGGCTTGGCCGTGCGTCTTCTCCGCTCTCTGCGGACTCGTTGCACCCGGTGACGCGCACCATGAGTTCGAGTCCCCGAAAGGGCCGACGTTCCCGGTCTCCGGACGGACGGAGCCACCGTGTTGCTCCTCACCCGTTTCGGCAGCTGTTGACCCCGGGGTGGGGGGAGGGGGATTTGCCGCTCTGGAACGGAATAGACTTCGCTCCCATGAAATGGTTAGGAAATTGGCGAGCGGCAGGACCGCGGAGATTTCCGCCTTGGGTTCGAACACCAGCCCGTTTGGGAAAGCGAGGCCGGTCCCACCTCTGGGTCACCCGAAAGTCCAATCGCTACCACCACTTTATTTCAAATGCAAGGTTAATTCTTCTGCTAAATACACACTAATAGCTCCATAATATGGCATCCTTAACATTAATCATCCTTTAATACATTTCAAATTTCGACAGAACAGGCCATTTCGACCCACGAGCCCAATTAACCGGTGCGTTTCGATCGGTGGGAGGCAAGTGGAGTCCCCGGGGAGAAGGTACAAACTCCTTGGCAGTGGTTCTCGACCTTTTCTTTCCTCTCACATCCCACTTTAAGTAATCCCTGTCCCATCAGTGCCCTGTGATTAGTAAGGGATTGCTTAAGGTGGAATGTGGCTGGGAAGGGAAAGTTGAGAACCACTACTCTAAACCCGATTGTTACTGAAATATTTGGCTTGAGAAAAATTGTCATTGGCCCATTTCCTTTGGAGTTCTGAGACCGTGCACATAATGAGCCAATGAGGTACAATTAAAACAGTGGTTTTCAACCTTTTTCTTTCCATCCACATCCCACCTGAGGCAATTTCTTTATAATCATAGGGAATATTTAAAGTGGTATGTGAGTGGAAAGAAAAAGGTTGAGAATCACTGCCTTACAGACAAGTGCAGGATTCAAACCACATCCCGATCACTTGGACTGTGCCTCTCCAAAACCACTATGCCAACCATGTGGCCCAATATTTATGCTTCCAAAAAAAAAATCATTTACTTACCCTGTACTGGTTTGATAATAGTTTAATCCAGTGGCTTTCAACCTTTTTCTTTCCTCTCACAAACCACTTCAAATGTTCCCTATGCCATATGTGCTCTGTGATTAGTAAGGGATTATTTAAGGTGGTATGTGGGTGGAAAGAAAAAGATTGTGAATCACTGTTTTTATTGTACCTAATTGACTCATTATGTGTACAGTTTCATAAATCCGAAGGAAATGGGCCAATGACAATTTTTCTCAAGCCAAATATTTCAGTAACCATTGGGTCTAGAGCAGTGGTTCTCAACCTTCCCTTCCCACTCACATAACACCTTAAGCAATCCCTTACTAATCACAGAGCACCAATGGCAGAGGGGTTACTTAAAGTGGAATGTGAGTGGAAAGAAAAAGGTTGAGAACCACTGGACCACGCTCATCCCTTTTACATTAGCACCTCGCAGTCCCACCACCAAACTACCCAATATATCCACAATCAATGCAGCCAATTATCTCTCCCTGATCCTCTTCACGGACGAAGATAGAAGTCTTGGACTAAGGAGCAAACTATTGAATGAATCTGGGTTAAGATTGGGAATAATAAAGGGGGGAAAGTCACTGTTAGTATTCTACAGGCAACCAACTAACATTATAGAGGAATGTGCAATAAATAAAGAAATGACTGACACATGTAAGTTATCATGAGGAATTTTAACCAACACATTGCTTGATTGAATCAAATCAGTCAAGGCAGACTTGAGGGGGAATTCATTGGATGTGTCTGTGATGGTTTTTTGAGCAATTTGTTGCAAAGAACACTATCCTCGATCTAGACTTGTGTAATGACACAAATTTTAATCATGATAAAATTAAAAGTTGTGACATTCTCAGAAAAACAGTGATCACAGAATGGATGAATTTCTCATATAGATGGAGGGTGAGAAAGTAAAATCCAAAACCAGTACACTTTGCCTAAACAAAGGAGACTAAGATGGGATGAACGAGGAGCTGGTTAACTTGCTGTACCCTGGGAGAACATGCCATATGGTGAGACAGTTGGCGAACAGTGGAGGACTTACAACTAAATTTTGCACAGTGCTCATCTGAAGTATTCCACCTCAAAGCATTGACAGTAAACATAGGTATAGTCAACCATGGATAACTAAGAAAATAAAGTTATGCATCCAATTGAAGGTTAATGCAATCAAAGTGGCCAAACATAGTAGGAAACTAGAAGCAAAACTTTAAAAGCAGAAAACCCAGCTAAGAAAGCAATAAAGAAAGGAAATGTAAGTTATTAAATATATTTCTGAATATCTAAATATGTCTAAATACATATGTCAAAATTGGCACAGAATACAAAAAAGTGGAAGATTTTATTCAATATATAGAGTGGAAAAGGGTGGCTGTAGCTGGATGCACTTCTCGCAGATGAAGTCATCAGGGATACTGCTGGCTTCCCTGATGTCCCACATTCTGCAAGAAGAGCATTCCCCTGCACTGGCTAGCATTACCACTGTCTATGACTAGAGGAAAGAAAAAATGATATCTAAAACCTGCGCTTACCTGTGCCTTCCTACTGAATCCTTTTTGTTCCTTGAATAGAATGGCCCTTTCTTACTTCAGCTCCTGCACCACCATCTCAAGTCCTATGCACCAAACACCGTCAAGCTAAAGCCTTTTCATTCTGACCCAGCCAACTCTGATGACAATGGAGCATGAGTTCTGATAAAAACTGATGGATAGCCCAGAAATGTTTTCCATAGAGATGAATAAAATCATGAAGGATACAGATAAGATGGATGGACACAGTCATTTTCCTAAGGTAAGGGAGTTAAAACAAGAGGGAAAACTTGAAGGAAAGAGGACAAAGATTTAATGTGTAGAAGAGGGGCAGGATTTTCACACAGTGACTAGTAAAAATATGGAATAAGCTGCCAGAGGAAGTGGTAGAGAAGTATGTAATTCCATTGTTTGAAAGACATGTTGATTGGTTCATGGAGAGGAAAGATTTAGAGGGATGTGGGTCAAATGAAGGAAAATGGGACCAGCTCAACAGCCACTTTTGCTGGCATGGACAAGTGGGGCTGAATGGCCTGTTTTTTTCTCTGCTATGTAACAATGATTCTATTATATTGTGTGGCATTGTCATTGAGCAAATATTTCAATGTGGTGCCTCAAAACTGGACATCAACAGAATATTATTGCATTAGGTCCTCATGGCCCAGGAAACCCCTCACTCCACTATTTCCATTAAACCAAGTACCAATCCAATTCAATGAGTAGTGTGAGGGAATCCCAGAAGCAGAGCATAAAAGTGAGCTGCCAACCTGACCATGTTGTAGCACATGACTAAATGTGTGCTTAACGGCAAAAGCAGCTCAAAATCCCACAACCAGTCGATCTGGTCAAACTCTGCAGACTTGCTGCTTGTAAAAAGTGGATTGCGTTCAAATAGTTCACAACATGATGAGGATCCAAGCACATTTCCATCCACAGTGATGGCAGAGATCAGCAATGACAGCAAAAGGTAAGATCGATGCGTTTGTTTCTCTCTTCACCATAAGTGGCAAATGGATCATTTATCTTGACTGGGATATGGCAGAAACAGAGAGAGATGGGTTATTTCAACACTTTGCTAACGGCCAGAAGTGTAATGGATAATTCGTTAAAAAAATTACTGAGATTAAATTCTGCAAATTTAAAAATATTTATTCTTAAAAGGACTCTTCCTCTGGAGACTATTGTAAAATACACTTTTCTTCATTCTGTTCCAACATCTACTCTGATCCAAAGTCAAACCTGATACATTTTGTTTAATATATCATAACATTGAACCTCTTTGAGAGATGTGCCATTTATTAAAGTGACACCATAAATGCCATTTCACTGATATTTTTGAAAACATGATGTTAGGGCAGAATGGTTGGTGTAGTCATTAGCGCAATGCCTTTACAGCGCCAGCAATCAGGACCGGGATTCGAATCCCGTGCTATCTGTAAGGACTTTGTACATTCTCCCTCTGTCTGCATGGGTTTTCCCTGGGGGCTCCAGTTTTCTCCCACTGTTTGAAATGTACTGGGGGTGTAGTTTAATTGAATGTATAATGGGCAGCAGGGACTCATGGGCCAAAATAGCCTGTTACCATGCTGTATGTCCAAAGTTAAATTTAAGTGATTCATTAAAAGATTGAATTGGAAAGAAAACAACATACTAAAATTGATTGGAGCGGTTTTAGACCAATGTGGGGAAATGGACAATCAAAGACTCTTGTGAGATGGTTGTGAGTTCACACACATTCCAGGGATGTAAACCACTCAATTCAGTACTGAATATAAAATATAAAATGAAATACCTCAATGCTAGCTGCATTATTATTCAGTTACATCTTTCAGCTGAATAAAGCTGAATGGCTTTAGAGAAGAGCAGGGAAATTCTTCTTGATGCTCTGGACCAAAATTTATTCTCCATAAACAACGTTAAATTGGCTGCGGTAAACCCTTAACTTTCTTCGAGGAAAAGTTTCAGAAATTGTTTCAAATGGAAAAAACACAAATCCCATTTGTTTCCTGAGAACTTCAGCAGGTTACTTTATGGAGAGACCTGAATAATTTGGTTTTTTTTCCTGAATCCTACATATGGATTGTTTGTATGCATGTTATGTCTGGTTGTGTGTCTGCATGTTTTGCACCGAGGACCAGAAAACTCTGTTTCATTGGGATGATAATAAACTTGACCTGACTTAACTTAAGGTGGAAAGCTGAATGGATATCAGCAGAGTGACCAACTCTGGGTCTTGGTTCAACATTACTAGTCGTGGAACATGAAGGTGGGAGGGATTATGCAATTTTTCTATCTTGCTCAAAGGTTTCACAGATAAAAATAATGGAGAATCTCCACCAGGGATTGTCCCAAGTCGTCTTTCTCCACCTGTGATCTGTTCAGGTCCGTGAGTGTGTTAGAGGAGCTCTGTGTCAATGCAGTGAAGAGAAATATTATTGATAAAATATATAAATAAAAAGTAAAACAATGTTATAAATTTGACAAAATAAAACTAAAATTCTCAAAAAAAAAGACCCAACAAACAAAATAAAAGTCCCATCAGAGGTCTGGGAAGTGGTTTGAGCTCACCAGACCCCTCTGCACTGGTGATCTTTGAGCTTGTTACAAGAATAATTAAGGTAGTCTGACAATCCATTTCTGCATTTGAGATTTCACAGAACTTCCCCAAATGGGGAGAGTGAGGCATGTACAATCTGATTTACCCAGATAGTGGGCATCTGGATGTCCTCAGAAGTGAGAAAGCAATCATATTGGGCTCTCAGTTTTATTTAGCCTGGAAAATTCTAAGTAAATAACTTATACTGGTCCTACATTTTCAATCTCTCATTGCTGCCGTTAGAGGTTGCCACCTGGTTCAAAAGGGCATCAATCATTCTGGGATCCAAGAAGAGCTGCCTCAACATCTACTGCTTAGTAACACTAACTTTTCCCATGATGAATGCTTTGAGAGGCTGGTCATGGCCAAAATTAACAGGTACCTAAGCAAAGATCTGGACCCACTGCAATTCGCCTATCATCACAATCGCTCCACAACAGATGTAATATCGCTGGCTCTCCACTCAGCTCTGGATTGCTTCAGAGAGCAATTGGTAAATCCGGCTGCTCTTCATTGACTACAGCTCGGCCTTCAATGTCATTATTACCTCACTGCTGGTCAAGAACCTACAAATTCTTGATCTCTGTACCCCCATCTGCAACTGGATCCTTAATTTTCTCATTGGAAGACCACAGTCAGTACAAATTAGAAACAATGACTCCTCCTCACTGATTATCAACACATGCACACCCCAACAATGCATGCTTAACCCACTGCTCTAATCATTATACACTCATGACTGTGACCAGGTACAATTCCAACGCCATCTACAAGTTTGCCGATGACCCCACAGTTGTCGGCAGAATCACAACCAGCAATGAGGACGTGTCTAGGAGGGAGAGAGATCAGCTCGTTGAGTGGTGTAATGACAACAATCTTGTGTTCAACATCAATAAAATCAAGGAGATGATTGTGGACTTCAGGAGGAAGTCGGGGAACACGACTTAGTCCTCATCAGGGGCTCAGTAGTGGAGAGGGTTAAGAACTTCAAATTCCTGGTGTCAACATCTCCAAGGATCTGTCTTGGAACTTCCAAAAGGAAGGGTCACCAGCGGCTATATTTTGTGAGGTGTTTGATGAGATTCGATATGTCACCAAAGACGCTCATAAACCTCTACGTGTATCGTCGAGAGCATTCTGGTTGGTTGCATCACTGTTTGATATGGAGGGACCAATTCTCAGATCAAGAATGAAGTCCAGAGGGTTGTTAACTCTGCCTGTGACATCAAAGGCACCAGACTTCTCTCCATCGAGGACATCTACGTGAGGCGGTGTCTTAAAAAAGCAACCTCTATCCTCATAGACCCCCACCACCCAGGCAATGCCCTCTTCACTCTGCTACCATCGGGGAAAAGGTGCAGGAGCCTAAAGATGAGCACTCAGTGGCACAAGGACAGCTTCTTGCCTGCTGCCATCAGATTCCTGAATAATCAATGAACCAAAGACACTGCCTCACTTTCATTATTTTTTATAGCAATGTTGTAAGATGGTTATAATGTGAACGTTTGCACTGTGATCCTGCTGCAAAACATCAAATTTTGTGACTTGTTTATGACAATAAATTCTGATTTTGACATATGGAATGGTTTGGAGAAAATGATTAGATTCCTCAAGCTGTTTTACAGATATTAGTACCAGGCTTGAAGTGCTTTCCACAATAATCCAGAGAGCATCTTGCACTCTGACCTTGTTTGGTGCATACTTTATAAGAATTTTAGAAAGTAGGAGTAGGAGCCTGCCGCACCATTCAACCTCGTCCACTCCCAGGCTTCCTCTCCTGTGCCGTTTGCCTCCATTGTCCTCCATTCCCTGATAATTCAAGTATTGATCTAACTCCTCTTTAAATACACCTACTAATGATAATGAGTATTTTATTGAGCACATGAGTAAATATATGTATGTTCAGAAGTTCTCAGTTGCTGCAGCCATACCGGTCCGTAAGAACACGAACTATGATAGTATGCATTAAATTACCCCCGTATGGAAAGAGATAATAAAATTGAAGGATAAATGGATAAATAAATATTCACAGTTACATGAAGTGCAAGATTGAAAATAAGTAGCAGTCCAATGGTGCAGACGTGTTTTTGTAGTCCCAGAGTAGTTTGTGGTTCAAGAGCCTGATGATACCCATTTGGGTAAAACTCTTCCTATGTTTCAGCATCTGTATCCTTTTCCCAAAGATAGCAGTGAGAAGAGGTTGTGACCAGGGTGATGGGTGTCCTCTATGATGTTGGCTACCCACTTGAGGCAGCGCCTCACATGGATTTCCTCAATGGATGGGAAGTTGAAGCCTCTGTTGGATTTGGCTTCGTTTTCTACTTTCTACAATCATTTCTGGAATTACCAAACCAGGCCATGATGAGACTACCCAATATATTTTACACGGTGCACCTATAGAAGATGGTTGGTGTATTCCACAACCTGCAAAATCTCCACCAATCTTTTGGAAAGCAGAAGCGTTGATGTGCTTTATTCACAGTTGCTTTGATGTGAGGTCTCCAGGATAGATCCTCCGATATGTGCATTCCCATGAATGTAAAGTTTCTAACCCTCTCCAACCTCCGTCCCATCAATGCAGACAGGTGTATAGTCCCTCAGCCTCCTCTTTTTAAGATCCACAACAAGCTTGTTGCCGTTGTTGATGTTGAGATTGGTCCAGCTTCCACAATGCTCCGAGGTAGAGAATTGCAGAGATTCATTACCTTCTGAAAGAACTTATACATGCCTCGGTTTTAAATGACCACCCGTGCATTTGTAACTGTGCCCCCTTGTTTGAGATTCTGCCACTCATGGAAGCATCAGTTTTTGTCTACCCTCATTTATAATCTCAAATGTTGAAGTAAGATCACCCTCAATCTTCTGAATTTATGAAACTAATTTATTTTGCAGCTTATGACAGGGCACGAATCTCATCCCAGAGAGTCTCTTTTGGATTGCTTCAAATTCCTTTCTTATATCAGGGGACCACAACTGTGCTCATCACCCCAGGTGAAGCCTCACCAATATCCCATGCAATTATGACCATATCTCCCTATTTCTATGTGCACTCAGTCATTTGAGGAGAAAGAGATGGAGGGGGAAATAGACAGGAGATAACATGAGAAACTCGAAAAAATGTAGAGAATGTTTTATTGCAAGTGATGAAAACTGCTAACAAAATATTCTTGTTATTGTTAAGGCAAATGAATCCATAAGTATGGAGGTAGTCTTCAGTTATATAAATAAAACACACACAGAAATGCTGGAGGAACACACAGGCATTGGTCCGTACCACACCTTTGTGTATAATTGTTCTCCTTAGGGAAGAATGCTAATGAGTTGGAAGGAAGCAGTTCAGAGAAGCTGGTTAGACTGATATCTGGAATGGGCCGGTAGAACCGGCTCAACTTGTATCTGCTAGTAGAAGAATGAAACGGGTCTTGATTGAAATGTAAATTTTGAGAGGGTGTATGAGGAAATGATGTTTCCTCTTGTGGGGGAATCTGGAACAAATGATCATCCACTGAGACATTTCTTCACTCTTTACCAGTTCTAAGCAAGGGTCTTTAAGCTGCAGCATGAAATCCGGGTCTTTTTCCACGGGTGTTGTGCCGAGTGTTACCAACATCTTCAGCTTTTGCTTCAGATTTTCAACATCTGCAATTTTAAAAAAAATTCCCTTTCCTCTACTGAGTGCTCATCACTCCTATCTTATTCAGCTGCTGACTGAGATAATCTCTTGGAAACCGAAGGAATGCCATAGCTTTTGCCACCCAGTGCCTGTTCACCAGATAGACATACCAAGCCTGCCTCACTGGCTCAGAAACCTCATCATCTTCCTGAAAGCATGAATGTTGAAGTCATGATAGGACCATCCTAATGGCCAAGATGAAGCATTTTGAATGGACTTACCTATTTTAAAGAATAGAGGAATTAAGGGTTATGGGGAACAGAGAGGTGGAGCTGAGTCCACAGCCAGATCAGTCACTATTTTATTGAATGGTAGAGGCTATTTGGCCTGCTCCATTTTTAATATTCTTGTATTCTTGTGCTCTGTCAGCAAGCTCAAAGCATTTCTCATTTGAATGGTCCAGCTATTCTCAAAGAGTTTAGATCACAACTTTATAATCTCCATTCAATATTCCTTAATACATAGTATTATCCACCATGGGAAAAAGGCTTTTAATTTATGCCGACCAATATGTTAACCTGGTCTAGTGTCATTTGTGTGTATTTGGCCCATGTCCCAACTAAACCTTTCCTAGCCATATGTCAGTCCAAATGTTTTTTTACATTGTAATTGTGTCCATCTCTGGCAGGTTGGTCCACATACTCACCACCCTCTACATGAAAAACATGACCTTCAGGTTCCTTTAATTATTTCTCCCTCATGTAAATCTGTGCACTTTAATTTTAAAGTCTACCTAATCTGAGGAAAAGGATGCTTTAGGTGCTCTGTGGTTAGTAAGGGATTACTTAAGATGGTATGTGGGTGGAAGAAAAAGTTTGAGAACCATTGCTCTACAATGTTCGCTCTAGTTTTTAGTCATCAGTGTGCAAAAAAATCTTAAGTTGTACAAATTGTTTTCCTGTGACAGAAGTATATGCACACTGAATGCTTGTGCAAGTGTAAACTTCAGATTGTTTCAAGATAATTTTTTGCATCATTTGTACCTTACTCCACAAAAATTAAATAGATTGAAAGCAGATTTATCAGATGTTTTTTAGGTGTAGTCAAACGATAGGCACTTTCTTGCATTCTACGTGGTCATGTTCAAAATTGAAACCATTTTCGATAGAATTAAGAACATTTTTAGAACAAGTAACAGGAGTTAAATTTCCGCAAGACCCAATGCTTTTACTTATTGGGCAATTGAAATTGGATTTTTTATAAAAATAATTTATGAACATTTCATTAGAAGTTGCAAGCAAATTTATACCAATGACATGGAAATCAGATTCCCATTTAGGAATGGAAAAAATGGCATGCAGAAATACGTAGTTGTACATCTCTTGAGAAAATTGCATATAAATTAAGGAATAAATATGATGTTTTTCTGAAAATTTGGCACCCATATTTACATAAAGTAGGTATGAATTTATAAGAGATTTCCCTCCGTGAACCTCACAATGTCTTCTTTACTCCTGGGATAAATAAAGAATGATATTGAAGGCAAAGTTGGTGATGATATTTTGGTAACCAGTTTTTTTTTCTAACTTTTCTTTATCTTTGTATCTGTCTTTTTCTTTTTCCCCATTTCTTTTATTTTGGGTATTGTTATCTTTTAAAATCTGTTTTTATAATTTTATTGGCACTGTACATCAGCAGATCACCCGACCACACGAGACTGCACCAAGATGTCCATGTGCGAATGGACAAAATGAATTTTCAGTGACATGCTGCTCTTCATGGTTTTGGATGCTTGAAGTCGACTTAAAATATGACAAGAAATCACAACAATAGGTTATTTCTTTAAAAATGGTACGTGATACATAAATGTTAAGGTGATTTTCATGATCAGCAGCTCAAAATTCATTAAATAGATCCCAAAGTGTTCAGGAAGCAAAGCCTCTGTTGTCCAGTGTTACTAGACCATATTGAAAGATACTGCTCTAAACCAGTGACCCAAAGCCCATTCGAGGAGTTGTGGAACAATTATGTTTTTTACATTTTCCCAGAACGCAAGCTGAGTAAAAAGCTCGGAATGGGAACGCTATTCCAGTTCTGACTTTTAACCTCCTCGACCCCCTAGTAATTTTCCCTGAATGCCTGCAGTCTAAACTGAACTACCAGCATTCTGTGACCAAGGGGCTAATGAATATGATGTAGCGATGATGCGTAAAACATGCGACATTGCAGCGCGTGATTTTCAAATTTTCAGAAAGCAGGCATTAAGTTATCAGCATCTCCCGCAACTTTAAATAGATTAAATAGATAGATGCTGTCAAATAATTCATTAAATAAAAATTGCCTTCCTAACTGTACTGTTAATAGCAATGCAGTTGGAGATGTTGGAGCGATTTTAAAAGTTTGGCTGTAATTTGAATCTAATAAGAGACGTCTAATAAAATGTCACTTTGAAATATTTTATTGATTGTATGTAATTTCAGGCGATGTATCTGAATAAGTTATACTGTACATTAGCAAAAGTGATTTTGGTGTCTGATTATTGTGCACACTTGGTCCCCTAATTACTGGTGGCAATTCAATAGTCGAAGTGATCTTCAACCTTGTGTCCATCTCATTCCTGTTTATTCATTCACATAACACTGATGAGTACACACTCTCTTTACCTTTTTGAACATTATATATTTTTTTTTTAAATTTTTTATTTTTCACACCATAAATCACATTAGCCATGATGTACACTTTTTCTTTTTCACACATATACAGTGACTTTTTCTCCCCCCCCCCCCTCCCTCCTCCCAAGCCACCCCCCCACCCCCCCCCTCATCCATTTTAGGTATACAATCTAGGTTGCATTAAACCCGTCAGACAATGTTGTCATTCAACAAAAATACACCAGAAATTCTACTGAGTCCATTCTTTTCTTTCCTTCTCCTTCCATCAACTTAGGTAATGTTTGTCCCCGGTAGGTTTTCGCTATTGTATTTAATGTAAGGCTCCCATACTTGTTCGAATATTTCAATATTATTTCTTAAACTATATGTTATTTTTTCTAATGGAATACATTTATTCATTTCTATATACCATTGTTGTATTTTCAAATTATCTTCCAATTTCCAGGTTGACATAATACATTTTTTTTGCTACGGCTAGGGCTATCTTAACAAATCTTTTTTGTGCATCCTCCAAATCAATTCCAAATTCTTTGTTTTTTATGTTACTTAGGAGAAAGATCTCTGGATTCTTTGGTATATTGTTTTCTGTTATTTTATTTAATATCTGATTGAGATCATCCCAAAACTTTTCTACTCTCTCACATGTCCAGATTGCATGAATTGTTGTTCCCATTTCTTTTTTACATCGAAAACATCTATCAGATACTGTTGGGTCCCATTTATTTAACTTTTACGGTGTAATGTATAGTCTGTGTAACCAATTATATTGTATCATACGTAGCCTCGTATTTATTGTATTTCTCATCGTTCCAGAACATAATTTCTCCCATGTTTCCTTTTTTATCTTTATATTTAAATCTTGTTCCCATTTTTGTTTAGTTTTACCATTTGTTTCCTCATTCTCCTTTTCTTGCAGTTTAATATACATATTTGTTATAAATCTTTTGATTAACATTGTATCTGTAATCACATATTCAAGGTTACTTCCCTCTGGTAAACTCAAATTGCTTCCTAGTTTATCTTTCAAGTAGGATCTCAGTTGGTAATATGCCAGCGCTGTATCTCCAGTTATATTGTACTTATCTCTCATTTGTTCAAAGGATAAGAATCTACTTCCTGAAAAACAATTTTCTATTCTTTTAATCCCTTTTTTTTCCCATTCTTTAAAGGAAAGGTTATCTATTGTAAAAGGGAGTAGCTTATTTTGCGTCAATATTAGTTTTGGTAATTGATAATTTGTTTTATTTCTTTCTACATGAATCTTCTTCCAAATATTGAGGAGATGATGTAATACTGGAGAAGTTCTATGTTGTACCAATTTTTCGTCCCATTTATATAATATGTGTTCAGGTATCTTTTCCCCTATTTTATCTAATTCTAATCTCGTCCAGTCTGGTTTTTCCCTTGTTTGATAAAAATCTGATAGGTATCTTAATTGTGCGGCTCTATAATAATTTTTGAAGTTTGGCAATTGTAAGCCTCCTTGTTTATACCATTCTGTTAATTTATCTAGTGCTATCCTCGGTTTCCCCCCTCTCCATAAAAATTTCCTTATTATTTTCTTTAACTCTTTGAAGAATTTTTCTATCAGTTGTATTGGCAATGCCTGAAATAAGTATAGTATCCTTGGAAAAATGTTCATTTTAATACAGTTTATCCTTCCTAGCAGTGTTAGTGGTAGATCTTTCCAATGCTCTAAATCGTCCTGTAATTTTTTCATTAGTGGATTGTAATTGAGTTTATATAATTGGCCTAGGATTTTGTTTATTTGTACACCTAGGTATCTTATTGCCTGCATTTGCCATCTGAATGGAGATTCCTTCTTAAATTTTGAGAAATCCGCATTATTCATAGGCATTGCTTCACTTTTATTTACGTTTATCTTGTAACCCGACACTTCTCCATATTCCTTCAATTTCTTATATAATTCTTTTATTGATAGTTCTGGTTCTGTTAAGTACACTATAACATCATCCGCAAATAAACTGATTTTATATTCCCTGTCTTTTATTTTTATTCCTTTTATATTATTATCTATTCTTATCAATTCTGCTAGTGGTTCTATAGCTAGCGCAAACAATAAAGGTGATAGTGGGCATCCCTGCCGCGTTGACCTGCTTAAGTTAAATTGCTTTGATACATGTCCATTTACTGTCACTTTCGCTAACGGTCCCTTATATAATGCTTTAATCCAATTAATATACTTCTCCGGTAAACTGAATTTTTGCAATACTTTGAACAAATAATTCCATTCTACTCTGTCGAAGGCCTTCTCTGCGTCTAATGCAACTGCTACTGTAGGTGCTTTATTTCCTTCTACTGCATGAATTAAGTTAATAAATTTACAAATATTGTCTGTTGTGCGTCTTTTTTTGATAAATCCAGTTTGGTCTAAATTTACCATTTTCGGTACCTGTTCTGCTAATCTGTTTGCTAATAGTTTAGCTATTATCTTATAATCTGTGTTTAGCAAAGATATTGGTCTATATGACACTGGTAAGAGTGGATCTTTCCCTTGTTTTAGTATTACTGTAATTATTGCTGTTTTACATGAATCTGGTAAGTTTTGTGTCTCATCAATCTGGTTGATTACATCCAGGAGGGGCGGTATTAATAAGTCTTTAAATGTTTTGTAGAATTCTATTGGAAATCCATCCTCTCCTGGTGTCTTATTATTTGGTAATTTTTTTTATTATCTCTTGTATTTCTACTGTTCCAAATGGTTCTGTTAATTTATTTTGTTCCTCTATTTGTAGTTTTGGTAGTTCAATTTTAGTCAAGAATTCATCTATTTTCCCTTCTTTCCCTTCGTTTTCAGTTCGGTATAATTGTTCATAGAATTCTCTAAAGTTTTCCTTAATTTCTTTTGGATTATATGTAATTTGTTTGTCTTTTTTCCTTGATGCCAATACCATTTTCTTAGCTTGCTCTGTCTTAAGTTGCCATGCTAGGATTTTGTGCGTTTTTTCACCTAGTTCATAATATTTCTGTTTTGTCTTCATTATATTCTTCTCTACCTTATATGTTTGTAATGTTTCATATTTTATTTTTTTATCCGCCAATTCTCTTCTTTTAGTTGTATCTTCCTTCATTGCTAATTTTTTTTCTATGTTTACTATTTCCCTTTCCAACTGCTCTGCTTCCTGATTATAGTCCTTCTTCATCTTGGTTACATAACTTATTATTTGCCCTCTAATGAATGCTTTCATTGCGTCCCATAGTATAAACTTATCTTCCACTGATTCCGTATTTACTTCAAAATACATTTTTAATTGTTTTTCAATAAATTCTCTAAAATCCTGTCTTTTAAGTAGCATGGGATTTAATCTCCATCTATACATTCTTGGAGGGATGTCCTCTAGCTTTACTGTCAATATTAAGGGTGAATGGTCCGATAGCATTCTCGCTTTATATTCTGTTTTTCTTACTCTATCCTGCATACTAGCTGATAACAAAAATAGGTCTATTCTTGAGTATGTTTTATGTCTAGCCGAGTAGTATGAGTATTCCTTTTCTTTTGGGTTTTGTTTCCTCCAAATATCCAAAAGTTTCATTTCTTGCATTGATTTAATTATAAATTTGGTTACTTTGTTCTTCCTGTTAATTTTTTTCCCCGTTTTATCCATATTTGGATCCAAATTCAGGTTGAAATCCCCTCCTATTAGTATGTTCCCTTGCGTATTAGCTACCTTCCGAAAGATATCTTGCATAAACTTTTGATCTTCTTCATTAGGTGAATATACATTAAGTAGATTCCAAAACTCCGAATATATCTGACATTTTATCATAACATATCTCCCTGCTGGATCTGTTATTTCCTCTCTATTTTAAATGGCATATTTTTACTAATTAATATAGCCACTCCTCTTGCTTTTGAATTATACGATGCTGCTGTTACATGTCCTACCCAATCTCTCTTTAATTTCTTGTGCTCCAATTCAGTTAAGTGTGTTTCTTGGACAAATGCTATATCAATTTTTTCCTTTTTCAGTAAATTTAGTAGTTTCTTCCTTTTAATTTGGTTATGTATTCCATTAATATTTAAAGTCATATAGTTCAGCGTAGCCATTTTATATTTTGTTTATCTTCTCTTTCCGTTTTTCCATCATTACCTTTCCTCCTTTTCCATTTCTGTTTTCTTATTTTCAACTCTTTATAAGACATCATTCCTACAACATCCAACATTTTCCTTATTCTCCTATTTATATCTTCTTTATCCCCAATCTCCCCTTCCCCTCCTGAGTTGTCCTTTATCCCTTGTCGGACAACCACATCTCCCCTCTCCATTTGGGTTTGCGAATCCACTCGCAAGCGTCAACTGATTTTGCAGTGACCGCTATTTCCCCCCACCCAGCCCCCCCAGAAAAGATTTCACTTTTCATATGTCACAAAGGTCACTCTTTTAATTCCCTCCTTATTCTCTCTATTCCATTACCTTCCCTTATTAATTCTTGTCTATACTATCTATATTTTCCTCTAAGTACAGATACATTCACGTATGCACATTGTCTCTATTCACTCTTATACCTCTTTACCCGCATACATATCAATCGTGATCATTTTTACTCTCATTACCCGTCTTCATCCCTCAGTCTATTTTTGTCTTTACCCACATACATATCAATCGTGATCATTTTTACTCTCATTACCCGTCTTCATCCCTCAGTCTATTTTTGTAATTGTTCTGCAAATTTTCGTGCTTCTTCTGGATCCGAGAATAGTCTGTTTTGTTGTCCTGGAATAAATATTTTCAATACCGCTGGATGCTTTAGTATAAATTTATACCCTTTCTTCCATAAAATCGCCTTTGCTGTATTGAACTCTTTTCTCTTCTTTAGGAGTTCAAAACTTATATCTGGATAAATGAAGATTTTTTGCCCTTTATACTCCAGTGGTTTGTTGCCCTCTCTTACTTTTTCCATTGTCTTCTCCAGTACCTTTTCTCTTGTAGTATATCTTAGGAATTTTACTAAAATAGATCTTGGTTTTTGTTGTGGTTGTGGTTTAGAGGCCAATGCTCTATGTGCCCTTTCTATTTCCATTTCTTGCTGTAGTTCTGGGCATCCTAGGGTCTTAGGGATCCAATCTTTTATAAACTGCCTCATATTCTTGCCTTCTTCATCTTCCTTAAGGCCCACTATCTTTATGTTATTTCTTCTGTTATAATTTTCCATTATATCTATTTTTTGAGCTAGTAGTTCTTGTGTCTCTTTAGTTTTTTTATTAGATTCCTCCAATTTCTTTTTTAAGTCTTCTACCTCCATTTCTGCTGCTACTGCCCGCTCTTCCATCTTGTCCATTTTCTTTCCCATTTCTGTTAAGGTCATATCTATTTTATTCACTTTCTCTTCTGTGTTGTTTATTCTTCTTCTTAAATCATTAAATTCCTGTGTTTGCCATTCTTTAAATGACTCCATGTATCCTCTAACCAGAGAAAGTATATCCTTTACCTTGCCTTTCCCTTCTTCTATTTCACTGTACTCTTCCTCTTCTTCTTCCTCTGGGTTGGCCATCTGTTGTTTCTTTGTTGCCCTTTTCTTCTCTTCTTTATTGTTTTCATTGTCTTCTGTGGTCTCTTCTTGCTGCAGGTGTTCTGCAGCTGTCGTTGCCGGCTGTGGAGATCGACTCCCCAGCTGGTCCCCCCTCCCGTCGGTGTGTTTTTTTTCATGCGCATCGCGCATGCGCGAGGAGTCGCACATGCGCGGTTGCGCACTTTTACTCGGCTCTGCGAGCCATTTTTGTAGTCCTATTTCTACCGACCTGAGGAAGCGGGCTTCTCTCTCCACAGTGGGCCTCTTCGGACAGGTAAGGCCTTCTCCTTCTTCCTCCGTTGTCTTCTCTTCCTCTCTTCTTACCGTTGATTTTGATTTTTCTTTTTTTGTCGCCATCTTCTTTCCACCTTTATACTCACTTTTCTTTAACTTTTATTTCTGTGCCTTTGTATTTTCTCTTGTTTTTCCCGACTTTTCTGGAGAGGGCTGGAGTTCACTGTCCGGCCACTACTCCATCACGTTACTCCTCCCCTTTTTGAACATTATATTGGCGTGATTCAGCCAGTCCCATTTCTCGCTGAATTAAATTTTAAAGTATTGTAATTATTAAATGTAAGCTGAAATACTTAATTATACATAAACAAATCAATAGCACCACCAATAACTAGATATTAAAAGGAAAATGTGCAGTTAATTATTGGAATGGTTTGTTTTTGCAAAGCTTGAATGCAGAATGAGTTTGTTTCCTTTATTGAGTTCAACCCCTTCCAGAACTATACTAATCAAGGTGAGGTTAATTAGATTTCAAATAGGATCCATTAAATTCACAAAGATTAATGTTAAACATGATTGTAGAATTGATTTTTAAATTATGATTCATTTTTTTTGTTAGATGAAAGGATTTGAGTTTATTTTGAAATAAGTGAGATATCACTCCTAAAAAGATACATAGAATTGGTTAAAATTGTTAGGGCTCTGGACAATGTCTTTTTGCCCATTGTATCTGTAGCAGTCGGAACCTCAGCGTGAATTGCTGCAGTTGTTCTGTTGCCCCACAGGTCCCAGCTCCACAAGTCCGTGTCTAACTTATTTACTATTGATGTTTTTCTGGGTGCATCATTTTTCTGAGCAAATACGTGGCTATTAAATTCCTTCATAATGTCCCCGACTCTGAATTCAAAAAGTATAATTGTACAACAGTTCACATCCAATTTAGTTATCCCACAGGATTGATGGAATTACAATAAATTCCTGGTCACATAACTGGGGTCGATGTGAGATTAAGACCACCAGCCCTACCTAGCCCAAGATAAAATAATTTCTACAACAATATGTAAAAAAAACTTTCTGATTGTGTGCTTTCACTTATAACTGTGTAGCACGAATAAAAGCCCTCACAACTGGAGGGAGAACAAACACTTTTATTAGCTTCTAACTATGGGTAGGGTCTCACGTAGTAGTCTTTGGAAGGGTTCTGAGCTTAGGCGGGAAACTAGGGTTATATGTGAGCAGATGGGAGAGGAGCCAGCCTTCAGCATCACACACTACCATTGAATCCCAGTTCACTGCAAACTATCACATTAATTTAATATGGTCAGGAATGATGTTGCTAGTGGCTTTGGTTTTGAGCAAGCGATGTGTTCTAGAACCATCTACAATCCAAGCAGGAGAAACACCACACATAGATTAATTCAGTTCCAGATCAATCAGGTAAAAGGGAGCTGAGCTCGAGGAGCATAAAGTCACCGACAGGTCAACATCATACAACAAATTGAATCAAACTTGGTTTCTATCTGTTTAACTTTTAGCTTTCTCATGTCATTTTCTCCACAATATTCTATGCTCTGTCCATGAACCCTCCATCAATAGAATGAGAAATTCAATGCAGCAATAAACATTAACTGACATTGGCATGTGTGTGACTTGCGGGCATGCAAGGAATGCTTTTCTGGAACGATTCATTTTGTTTGACATCTTCACAGGGCCAGAGAAAGTGGCCCTTCATGATTATTTTATACCAGCAAGTTGCATTGACAGCAATATGGCTTAAATATTTTATCCACCATTTTACCTATCAGATATGATTCTGTTGGCCTGCTAATTTTTTAAATTCATATTTGAAAATTCTCTTCACCAAACTCTGGAACCTCATACCACAGTGAATAAATACTGGGAGAATCATTTAAATGTAGCAATCATTCTGGGGCTTCTGGGATCCTAAAAACAGGAGAGTCTGATTCCCTTCAGTTAGATCATCATTTTAGAAGTGGACAAAAGTCGACACGTGGTCACTGTGACCATTAAAAGCACCTTGGGATCGACAACCATTTTGTTCTGTTTGCAGGATACATTGGACACACATGATACATGTCACAGTCGACATCGACACAGCGGCGCTGTATGTCCCACAAGTGTTTTACATCGTGTTTGACATCAGCACAGTAGCGATGTCCATCCTGCCTTTTTACATACTGCACTGCTGGTATGCTATCTTAAATTCATGGACAGAAACGGAGATTTGCAGTTTTGGTCATTCCTGTGTTGAACAACCACTTCTGGGATGTCGAGAGGCTCTTCATAACGGTAAAATCCCACGAAGTCTCTGTAAAAAAATACTGCAACAAGAAAGTCTGCAGATGCTGGGGTCAAGTAAAGTGCACCAACCTACGGTGTGACCGTCTTCTTTGGAACAACATCTAAATAATATAATCTGATAGACACGAAGCTTGTATCTACAGTATATTCTGTTACCCCTCAGTATTAAACCTGGCATAAAATTCAAAATTTAAGGTTACTCGAGCTCCATTGAGATTTGGGTCTGTCACACTGTCATTTTCTTTACTAACATTACAGTTCTACTTGGAATTATTCAGCTGTTTAAGGCTATTCACTAAGTTAGAACAATATAATTTGTGTTCAGTCTACTGCAATTTATTGTTAAACAATTTAAATGACTTGAGCCTGGTCAACAGGTATGTGCAGAAACCAGATAGGCACATCAATGAAAGGTTGGGGGAAAAGGGAAGAAGGGGAGGGGGGGTGAAGGGGGGCAGCACAGGCTAACAGGCCAGGTACCACAGGTGGACATGAATGGGAGAGCAGAAGAGAAAAGGGGTGGGGGAGTGGGGTGCTCTGTGAATGCAGAGCTGGAGAAAAGAGACAAATGGTTGGAAAAGAGGGAGAGAGAGAGGGTGGGTGGGGAGCTGGAGGAAAACAGGCAGGCATTGGGAGCAAGAGAGATGGGGGAGAGGGAGGTGAACAGAAATAGGAGAATGCTCAAAAAGACCGTGGATGAGAAGTTGGGGACCAACACAAGGAGCTCCACGTTGTTTGTCATAGATAAGGTGGACTGAAAGGATGTAATATTCTGATTTCTATGATGGCTTCTTTCTAACTGAGGTTCTCATTATGAGGTTTTGTTAACGACAGAAATTTTAAATGTAACAACTTTCCTGACTGACTTCATTCTTGATCCAATTTTAACTCAAGTCATTCACAAGTCCGATCACTAAACTCCAGTATTTTTGGATCAGTGGGTCATTATGTGCTTCTGCCGAGGTAACATGTCTGCCTATCAGGACCACTGAGGATAAAACACTTTCACCAGGCAACATTTCTTCAAACCCAGGACTGAGAATTCTGTTTATTTATTTCTTTTTAAAATATATTTATTGATGTTTTACAATATAAACAATTGAACAGAACAATTATACAGTGCGCAACAAGATTTGAGAAAAAAAAAACATTCCATAACAGTGGTTCTCAACCATTTTCTTTCCACTCACATACCACTTTAAGTATTATCTATGCCATCGGTGCTCTGTGATTAGTAAGGGATATGTGAGTGAAAAGGGAAGGTTGAGAATCACTGCTCCAGACCCAATTGTTACTGAAATATTTTGCTTGAGAAAATTGTCATTGGGCCATTTCCTTTCGAGTTATGAAACTGTGCACATAACGAGTCAATTAGGGACAATTAAAACAGTGGTTTTCAACCTTTTTCTTTCATAGGGATAGGAATTACTTAAAGTTGTATGAGTGAAAAGAAAAAAAGTTGAGAACCACTGTTCTACAATATTCTTACAATAAAGAAATCGAAAGCAGAGAGCACAATTATGACAATAAAATAAGATGTAACAACAAAAAAAAAAGAAAAATTTCAAAATCCCCTCCTCTAAGCAAGGTTAAAAGTTGGCATGTATGAGTCATGTGACACCCACTTGGAGAGGGACCACGCAGTGACAAAATTCTGGAACAATATTAAATCTTAAATTTATGATAATTGTCCATAAATGTCTTTGGAACTTAACATTTCAATCCTTGATGGCATGTCTAATCTTTCTATACTTAAACCAAGCCATAATATCCTTTGCTATTGTGTGTGTGTAGGTGGAGTATTATCTTTCCATTTAATGAAAATTGAATGTCTAGCTCTCAATGATGTACAAGATCAAATTTAGCAATGAATTGAAGTCAGTAATACATCACCCTCTTGATGTAATCCAAAAAGAGCAATTAAAGAGCAAGGTTTCAATTTTAACATGAATTAGTGATAGTATTTGTAAAACATCTTTGCAAAATTCTTCTTTGCAGATCCAGAATATATGAAATAAAGAAGCATTACCTATTTTACATTTTTCACATTGAGGATTTATGTCTGAATAGAAACAAGACAATTTAACTTTAGACATATGTGCTCCATGTATCATTTAAATTGTAGCAAACAATGCCGTGCACAAAAGAAAGCCGTGTTAACCAAATTAAAAATGGATTCTCAAACCTCATTGGACAATGAAAGATTCAAATGCTGCTGCCATGCGTTCTTGATTTTAACTGGGGGGTGGGGGGAGCTAGTCTTAGATCAGCCAAATTATCATAAGTAAGAGATTTTAAGCTTTTATGGGAAGATTGCAGATCGAAAAAGGTGTCAAGAACAGTCATCTCAGGAATTCTAGGAAAATCAGGGATCTGAGATTGAACCAAGTGTCTAATTTGTAAATATCTAAAAAAAAAGTTTTGAGTAAATTAAATTTTACTACAAATTGTTCAAAAGATGCAGAATTGTTGCCAATAAAAAGGCCTTCAAAGATAGAAAAAGGTGATTAGATAAAATAGAAAAACTCTGAAATCCAAAAAAACCTTCTAAATTGTGCCCATATTCTCAAACTATGTTTAATTATCAGCTTATCAGTTAGTTTATATAAAGAAGATAAAGAAGACCCTAGAATTTTCAACATGGAAGTATTTTTAACAAAATTATGTTCCATTTCTACCCATGTGGAGCAGTCTGTGGTGAATCTCTGCTAAGCTCTCTGTCTTCCCTTCGGTGAGCCTTGCTGCATTAACATTGGCTGTGCATTATCTCTACTATTAAGGACTCTCCCCTTGGGTAGAACTGTGTCTGCACCCGTTGTCTTTCATTATTGTACCGTTAGTTTCTGCTAATAAAAGCCATGATTATTGTTTGACCACATCGTCTTTGTCTACTTCATCAACTGACACTTCACGGTCAACACAAATATTAAATTGTAGCAAAAGGATCAAGATATGTATATTAACCATTCAGTAATAAAATCTAAAAATAGGAAATGCCAAACCTCAGTCCCTTTTAGCTTTTTGAAGATGAACTTTATTTAAGTGGGGGAGTTTTCTTTAATTAAGTGAATCAAGTGAATCAAAATATTATTTCTTAACTCTTTACAAGATGCTCGTCATCTCCAATTGTTCTTTGGTTGAAGGGCTGTCTGTACTGATTCAGGAAGCACTTGTGGTGTCTTTGTTACTCTGGGTTTGGAGGCAGATATCAGCAAGACTAGTTAACGAGAGCACGAGAGAATCGGACAGGCTTTGAAACATTTGTATGGTTTAAAGGATTAGTAGAGGAAAGAGGATGGAGTGGAGACAACGCTGGTGGAAACGTTCTAGGAGCCGTAGGTGATGCCGGTAGAGGACCCATGATTCGGAGCCGAACAGGAGTGGGGTATGACAACGGCTCTGTATACGCTAATCTTTGTGAGGTTTTTCAGTTGGTTGTTTTTCCAGACTCTTTTGTGTAGTCTTCCAAAGGCGCTATTTGCCTTGGCAAGTCTGCTGTCTATCTCGTTGTCGATCCTTGCATCCGATGAAATGGTGCAGCCGAGATAGGTAAACTGGTTGACCGTTTTGAGTTTTGAGTGCCCGATGGAGATGTGGGGGGGCTGGTAGTCATGGTGGGGAGCTGGCTGATGGAGGTCCTCAGTTTTCTTCAGGCTGACTTCCAGGCCAAACATTTTGGCAGCAACTTCATCCCTAACGTCGAAGTACTCGAGATGGCAGAGGCCGACAGCATCGAATCCACGCTGCTGAAGATCCAACTGCACTGGGTATGTCACGTCTCCAGAATGGAGGACCATCGCCTTCCCAAGATCGTCTTATATGGCGAGCTCTCCACTGACCACCGAGACAGGTGCACCAAAGAAGAGGTGCAAGGACTGCCTAAAGAAATCTCTTGGTGCCTGCCACATTGACCACCGCCAGTGGGCTGATATCGCCTCAAACCGTGCATCTTGGCGCCTCACAATTTGGCGGGCAGCAACCTCCTTTGAAGAAGACCGCAGAGCTCACCTCACTGACAAAAGACAAAGGAGGAAAAACCCAACCCCAACCAACCAATTTTCCCCTGTAACCACTGCAACCGTGTCTGCCTGTCCCGCATCGGACTTGTCAGCCACAAACGAGCCTGCAGCTGATGTGGACATTTACCCCTCCATAAATCTTCGTCCGCGAAGCCAAGCCAAAGAGAAGAGAGAGGAAAGATCAAGGCATTTTAAATTATGAGAGGGATAGACAGAGTAAATGTGGAGATGCTTTTTCCACTGTGGATACAAACTAAAGGACATGGATTAAAGGGTGAAAGGGGACAAGTTTAGGGGGAACATCTTCACACAGAGGGTGGAGGGAGTGCGGAATGAGCTGCCAGCTGAGGTGGTGATTGCAGACTCAACTTTAACATTTAAGATTTTGGACGGGTATCTAGGTGGGAAAAGGTATGGAGGACAAAAAAAAAGGTTCAGCTCAGACTAGGAGACACAAAGGGGCCTGCTTCTGTGCTGTAGAAGGGACAAAGGGGTCTGCTTCTGTGCTGTAGAAGGGACAAAGAGGTCTGCTTCTGTGCTGTAGAAGGGACAAAGAGGTCTGGGGTAATGCCAGGCAGGTCATGCTCCAAAAGGAACCCAACCTAGCCTTCCACTTAACTTCACAGGTTAAATTAATATAAGCGCCAGAAGCAGAAGTGTCACTAAAACACGCTTTAAAAATAAATACAATAGGAGTGTGATGAAATCATTCGAGTTGGTCGAGTTCCATTTGACAGTGCCTCTTTAAATTGAAGATGTCACAACACATTAGTTCCCTTATCTGAAAGGTGATGGATGGGCTCCAGCTTTTTTTTCAAAATAGAACTCTTGTATAGTCCTTCATAGAGTGCATTGTTTTATGATGAAAAACAATTGATGTTAATCTTTTCAAATCTCACTCAGAAGTTGCTGTTGACACAAGTCTCACATCGAGCATAGTTACAATGCGATGAAGAGCACATCTGTCTGCATAAAACATTGCCTTTATTAGGCTTTTGGTCAGGGATATCATCCACTTTGAATCTTACCAAACCTTTCATTTTTTTTAGGGCAAATGATCATAAATCATTCACTCTAATATATACCGTACTTCTTGGAAGCGTATTTTCAAAGATCTCTGTTTGTAGATTGTGTTTTCAAATAAATATGATAAAAAAAACATCTTTCCACAAACACAATCCTCGTGAACCTTCCCTATTTTTATCTCGGTTTGGGCAAAGTGATTGTGAAATGAGTTCCATGTATCAACAGTAAAAACACATGCAATGCTGGAGAAACTCAGCAGGTCAAACAGTAAACGTACCTTGTCGAAGGGCTCAAACCCAAACGTCACACATGTCAAACTCTGGCCCGCGGGCCAAATTTGGCCCGCGATATATTTGGCCCGCAAGATCATTTCAAAAATGTATTAGAGGTGGCCCGCTCGCCGCCACGACAGTATAGCGCATGCACAGTAATACAACAAATCCCAGAATGCATTGGCGTCAGCCTGCTAATCGCCCCCACCTCCTCTGTTTACATTGCAGGGTCTCACCGTGGACTCTGGTTTTGGGGCCTGGCCAGTGTCAGGGGAAGCCAAGGCCGCTTCCCAGCGCCCGGAACCGGAGGCCTCGGGCCTGACCTCGCCAGGACCATTGCCCACTCCCCCTCCCTGCCGCAGGCCGATCCGCGACTCACGGTGACGGGGCCGCTGATCCGCCAAGATGCCGCCCTGCAGTGAGAGTCGATGCCCCCGCACTGTCGTTGTCCAACCCAATCGCCCGCAAACCCCGCCCTCCCGCACACAGGCCTGAGTAAGTATTATGAACTTTAATCTCAGGATAAAACGATCTTCCAATAGTTTCATGTCACAGTGATAAATATATTCTTGGTTAAATATGGTCCTGCACCTGGATACAAGCTCATTAGGTATAAAACTTGAAAAGTGTGTAAATCAAAGGATATCTGTACCAATGGAAAAAGGGCATGGCAAATAATGCTGCTAGAGTTCATGCCCACAATCAGTCACCCATTTGATTGTTTCAGGAATCATGTTATTCTCCCACATTCTCAATAGCCCTCAGATTTTACTATTCGACAGCACACTAGCAACATTTGACAAATCCTCTATAGAGAAATATTATTTATTGAATATTTTATTTCTCATTTGTTAATGCTTCTGGAAAGAGTTTATCCAAAACTATTATTAAACATTTATTTTAATAAGAAAAAGTTTAACATTACATATGTTGAAAGAAGAGAAAACATGCAGATGTTGTTGAAAATTTTCAATAAATATTTAGTTCGGCCCTCGACTTAGTCCAAGTTTTTAATTTTGGCCCTCCATGAATTCGAGTTTGACACCCCTGCCAAACGTAGATTATGTAGAGCCATAGAACTATAGAACATTACAGCACTGAAAACAAGCCATTTGGCCCTTCTCGTCTGTGCTGAAACTAGTCCCACTGACCTGCACCCATTCCATAACCCTCCAGACCACTCCCATCCATATATCTATCACATTTATTGTAATAACTTGAGCCCACATTTACTATGTCAGATGGCAGCTCATTCCAGACCCCCACCACTCTCTGAGTGAAGAAGTCCCCTCTAAACCTTTCCCATTTCACCTGAAAGCCATGTCCTCTTGTATTTATCTCTCCTAGTCTAAGTGGATTTACTCTGTTTATACCATATAACCGTTTACAGCGCGGAAACAGGCCATGTCAGCCCTTCGAGTCTGCGCCAGTTCGCTTGAACAACTCCACTAGCTCCCCCCTCCTGCTCTCCACCCATAACCCTCTAACCCCCTCACATCTATGTACACATCTAACCTTCTCTTAAATGACAGAAGGGATCCTGCCGTAACTATCTCTTTTGGAAGATCATTCCATTCTGCCACCACTCTCTGTGTGAAAAAGCATCCTCTAATATTTCTCCTAAAGTTTTGCCCCCTAACCCTTACTTATGCCCTCTTGTTCCAACCTCCCCTGCTCTCATAATTTTTAAAACTCTATCAAATCTCCCTTCATTCTTCTATGCACCAAGGAATAAAGTCTTAACCTGTTTAATCTTTCCCTGTAACTTAACTCCTGAAGACCTGGCAACATCTTAGTAAATGTTCTCTGCACTTTTTTGATCTTATTGATGTCCTTCCTGTAGTTTGGCGACCAGAACTGCATACAATACTCTAAATTTGGCCTCACTAATGTCTTATACAACCTCACCATAATATCCCAACTCCTGTACTCAATATTTTGATTTATGAAGGCCAAGATGGCAAAAGCTTTCTTCACAACTCTACCTACCTGTGACACCACATTCAGTCAATTATGTATCTGTATTCTCAGATCCCTTTTGTGGTTCCACACTCCTCAGTGCTTGACCATTTACTGTATATATCCTAGCTTGGTTTGTCCTTTTAAAGTGCAACACCTCACACTTGTCTGCATTAAATTCCATCTGCCATTTTCTGGCCCATTTTTCCAGTTGGTCCAGATCCCTCTGCAAACTTTGAAAGCCTTCCTCAAAGTCCTATGACAGAGTATATAGAGGTGTTGGGGAGATAATTGGGAAAGGTTTGTTAGAGCAGGACACACACAAACACTTTAAAATACAGAATGTTTGCAGGAGTTTTTGCAAGAGGGCCCACAGTCTCATGATTGCCTGTTATTTGCAGTAGCAGCTTTGTCTGGAAAACAGAATTTACTGTCTGGAAGGTCATGTGATCTTTGCCGGTAGAGAAGAGAAAAAAAAACATGCTTTGCTCTCAGAGGTGGAGGGAGAGGGAGAGAGAGGGAGAGGGAGAGAAAGAGAGAGAGAGGGAGAGAGAGAGGGAGGGAGAGAGAGGGAGGGAGAGAGAGAGGGAGAGAGAGAGAGGGAGAGAGAGAGACAAGCTGGCAAGCTTTGGAAGATAGCCTGATCAAAGGAGAGGACTGGCTGTCCGGTGTTTCCCTTGGAATAGGAGAAACTGAAAGGAACTATGTGATGACCTGAAAGAAAAAGGTTATCATCTGGAGAATGCTGAAGGGGGCAAGTTTCGTCAGCAAGACACTGGAGTGGCTGATTAAAAAGGAATCAGTTGTGGATGTCCTGGAACAAGAAAAACTCTTGAAAACCAACAAGAACCCTTCTGAGTGGTAACCATTTACCTGTTAAGCACCAAAGCCTGGTGAACTTTATTAATGTTAACTTCTGTGCACAGTACAAGAATTTCCTGCAAACATTGAGATTGGACTGTGAACCAAAGAACTTTGCCGCTTAGAATTAGAAGGGGGTCAAGTAGGTTAAGTGAGTCAATATAGTTAAATTAAAGTTTGATTCTATTTTCATGTTCAAAGATATTTAAAAGCAACTTTTGTTTAAGTAATCCTTTGTTGTGGTGCATATCTATTGCTGCTGGGTTTTGGGGTCCTCTGGACTCGTAACAGTCCACAATGCCTCAAATCTTAGTGTCATCTGCAAACTTGCTGATCCAATTTACCACATCATTGATATAGACAACAAACAACAGCACCAATCCCTGAGGCACACCACTAATCACAGTCCTCCAGTCTCAGAAGCAATCATCCACAACCACTCTCTGTCTTCTCCTGTTCAGCCAATTTAGAATCCAGTTACAACCTAGTGATACCTAGTGACTGAACTTTCTGAAATAACCTCCCATGTGGGACCTTGTCAAAGGCTTTACTAAAGTCCATGTAAACAACATCCACAGCCTTTCCTTCATCTACTTTCTTGGTAAACTCCTGGAAAAACTTTAAATGATTTTTACCCTTGCTACATAAAAGACCTCCTAAGTTTCTCCAGCATTATATATTTTCTACAGATTATTTTTGTGTTTTATTTTCATATTTCAATTTTAAATTTAATGAACAAACTGGTTAAAAAAAAACATTCCGGCATTGTTTAGGTTGTTGGGCAACCTTTCAAAAAGTCTGAAAGAAGATAATTTATTTAAATTTCATACAATTCTCGCTAAACAATCACAAAGGCAGACATAATTATTCAACACTCACACCTGCATAAACTCACTCCGCACAGCACACCCTGGTTCTCTTCCAAGCAGAGACATCTACACAATTTGCAATCTGACTTCAACATTTTCCAAACGAGTTGGGTGGAGGAATGTTCTATGGTAATGACCGTATGATACTGTTTATTTTGGGTGGGTTGATTGGGCAGAATTGTTATGTTTCATTGAATAATTAGCAGCAAATTACGGCTCTTGATAGGTGAAGCAGAAAACCAGAACATTGCTCTGATGGAGAGAGACAAAGAGATTGGAAATAAAAAACAGAAAATGCTGACATTACCCAGAAGATAAATGACAGAGAAAACATTTCAGGTTGGAAATCACATTCTCTCCACTCCCCCCCACCACCCTTCCTTCAAAACTTTGACCTGAAACTCTAACTCGGTTCATTTTCCCTTCCCACCTTTGTCTCCTTGACTATCCTTGAGTAGACTGTACTTCTCCAAATCCTCTTAGATCCTGTCCTTAAAAATCCTCTCCATAGCTTTGCACACTACTGATGTAAGACTCGCCAGTCTATAATTCCCAGGATTCTTTCTTTTACCTTTGTCTTCTTTAATAACATTTTTTATTGAATTTTTTAAAAATAAACATCCATGTACAAAACATTTATGGAATTCACAGTATTTACATAACTCAGCAAAGTATAAAAGTGCATGGAGTGCATCCATCATGCAAAGGCAGATCAGAAAATTTTATCACTAATAAGTGTACCTCTAAACTCCATCTCCATACCAACATTGTATGATTATTTAAAAATGTACTTTGTTCCTAGAATAAATGGAAAAGTACTGAAATTCAAGATTAATATTATACCTAATGGTTCACCACTGAGCATGAGTGGGCAGGCCAACATCTTTCCATCTAAACAGTATCGCGCATCTGGCCAAAAGAGAGGCAAAAGACAGAATATGACATTTGATTGGAGTTAAAATAGCATCATCTTCTCCAGTTGTACTGAAAAAAGCAACCAAAGGATTAGGCACTAAATTTTCATTAAGAATTAAAGGTAAAATTTGAAACACAGCCCTCCAGTATTTTTCAAGGCTAGGACACGACCGGAACAGATAAATTAAAGAAGCCTAATTAATACTAAGAAGTGTGAGGTGCTCCATTTTGGTAGGACTAACCAACAAAGATCATACACATTAAATGGTAGACAACTGAGGAGTGCAATAGAATAAAGGGATTTAGAAACCCTGGTACATAATTCCCTGAAAGTGGAGTCACATATAGATAGGGTAGTGAAGGAAGCTTTTGGTATGTTGGACTTCATAAATCAGAGCATTGAGTACAGGAGTTAGATTGTCATGTTAAAATTGTAGAGGGCATTGGTAAGGCCAAATGTGGAATATTGTGTGCAGTTTTGGTCACCAAATTATAGGAAGGATATCAACTAAATAGAGAGAGTGCAGAGAAGATTTACAAGAATGTTGCCTGGTTTGACCTACAGGGAAAGGTTAGACACTCCCTGGAGCAGAGAAGATTGAAGGGTGATTTGATAGAGGTATTTAAAATTATGAGGGGAATGGACAGAGTAAATGTGAATAGGCTTTTTCCATTGAAAGTAGGCAAAATTCAAACAAGAGGACATGGATGGAGATTGAAGGGGGAAAAGTATAATGGAAACATGAGGGGGAATTTCTTCACTCAGAGTGTAGAATGAGTTTCCAGCCAAAGTGGTAAATATGTGTTCGATTTTAATATTTAAGGAAAAGTTGGACAGGAATATGGATGAGAGGGGTATGGAAAGTTATGGGGTGGATGTGGGTCAATGGGACTAGGTGGGAAAATGTGTTCAGCATGGACTAGAAGGACCAAACTGGCCTGTTTCTGTGATAACTGTTATATGGTTATATCCATTCAAATCTTTGGAATTTGCTGTTTGGCTTCAAAAACTCTCAACTGATTAGATAAAAACTTACCAAATTATTCACCGTGAATATAAATCTGACTCCAACTCTTTAAAGGTTGGCATTCAATCAAATATATTGAAAGAAGATCAAATTTAGTTTGAAGTTCAACTTGCTTTTTATATAACTCACAATTTTTAACTTAAGCATACTTTTGATCTATTTGTTTAATTTGATTAACTAATTCTAATCTTTCTTTATTGGCCTTCCTTTTTTCATCGTATAAGAAATAATCTGCGCCCTCAAAAAAAACTTTCAAAGCCTCCCAAAAAAATCAAACTAGAAATGTCTAAATATTTGTATTAAATTTAAAAAAAATCTGCTCCTCCATAAATTTGACAAAGTCATTATTTGACAGTAAAGTCGAATTGAAACGCCAGTGTATTTTTGTTTGAGGGAGGCCTGAAAATGTTATAGATAGTACAACAGGGACATTATCTGATTTATGATCATTACAAAAATTAGTCAGTAGGATCAATAAGAAAATAATCAATTTGTGAAAATGTGTGATGAATATGTGAATATGTGAAAAAATGACAAACATCAGAAATACCATAATTTGATTAAAAATAATTGAATTAGTGAAGCAGATTTAATCCTTTTGGTAGAGTTAGCCATTTTAATGCAAGTATAGATAAAGGGAAAGAAAGAAAGGCATATATTATGAATCACTTTGGTCGTAGAATAATGAGCCAAATAGGTGGAAGAAATGTAAAGTAAGCAGGACCATTTGACTGCTGCTGCTACACCATGCTGCAGCCATCCGGAAGTCCCACCTTTTTTATACAAGGGGACAATCCAAAACAGGGTCTAACTAAAAATTAAAATCCAAGCATGAAAAAGTATAAACTCAAGACTGGTAAAGAAGAAAGAAAACAAAAAAATCCATATCATCTACATAAGGAGCATAAACATTAGCAAGAACTACTATTTCATCATACAATTTCCCTGAAATAATGACATACTGACCATTTCTATCTGATACAAAGAACATTGAGGTGAACAAAAGGAATATTTTGATTAATAAGAAAATTATAACCCCTCCACTTTGTCTTGAGGTGAGAATTATTGCACCTATGAATATGCATTTCTTGTAAAAATACAATTGTAGCTTTAAGTTGTTTAATATGTGAAAACACTTTTCTTAGCAAGATGGTTCAAACCTTTTTCATTCCAACTAAGGATATTAATAAAATTATCCTTACTTTCCATGAATAAGTAAGTTAATTAGCACAATTACATTCAAGCTCCAGGTTTCAACTTTGAGGCAAAAAATTTGAAAGAAGTGATAACTTGAAAATAAGCTTTACAAGGTCAGAACTTGTACAGATTCCTATAGCCATAACAACCTTGAGAAAGCTAATTCATGTCTTTCTAACACCCTCCCTTGGCCTCCTACCCCAATGCTCAGGATGTCAACAGCAAGCTCTTCAAAGCAATTGATTTTTCACCCAATTAAATCTTCCTGCTAGACATGTTATCTCTAGCTCCATTCCTGTTAATGTAAATCATCTCTTCTAAATGATATTTAATTCCATTATGACTACACCCAAAAAATGATTTCTTTTAGAATTTCTCATACATTTTTAATAGTATATAATAAAGAATTTGAAAAAAATAATACCTCAATGAATTTAATACAAAGAAAAGTACTTAGGTAAAAATTTGAACCATTATTATTGAGAAAGAAATAATTGTATATTTCTCAGTAATTTTCTCCTAAAAATGTAATAGCTCAATGAATTTAATAAAAAAAACTTAAATGACTACAATGCAAGGAGGTTTATTACCCCATAAAAAAGTTGCCGAGGCAAATAATGCCAACTAATCTCCCAACAAATATTATGTAATAAATGTTAGAAACCTTTAAAGTAATAATAGTCAATCAGGTTCAGTCATCAAGTCGAAGTTTACATTGGGTGCAATGTTGTAGGGAGATCATCAAGATAGATCTGACTCTCTTCCACTGAGTGCAGCTACTTCTTATGGTCCACTGGAAAGTATAACCACACTTGAAAAACTCTGATGTTACTTCTCAGTATTCAGTATGCTGCTTCAAAACTTCAGGTCAGTAATCCTCTACAATACTAATCTGCTGGTCATGATATTCGAGTTTCCCTCTTCAGCGAGTTTCACGAATCAAAGAATCCTTTATTTGAATAACCAAGCACAGACTCTGCCCGAGAGCCGGGTGAGGTATTAATGGCAGAGATGGGAGCAGCTCCTTCCAAAAATCATGCAGACCAACTCCGATAAAGAATTTTGTAAATTTCCCACTTTCAGTAGATTCATCCAAGCCCAGTATATGTACATTTTATCACCTGCTCCTGCCTTCGAGGTCAACAACTTTCACCATTAGCTTCAAATTGCTGTCTCTTAATCTGGAGCATACATTTTCCACTACTCAACATGCTTGCACAAGTTATTCAATCCAATCTTAAAAGATGACAAACATTCTCCATGTTCCTCAGTTAGTCTTCAGACTTGGTCAAGTTTAGTATCAATCTGATCCAAAATAGCTTTAACATCATCAGCTGATTCAATAGCTCAGAAATAGCCTCCATAGTTGGATTAGTTGACACTTCTTCTTTCTTCCCTGATTTACCTTTTTTTTCACACTGCGAACCATATCAATCAAAATACATAGAAACATTTCTCTCTTAAATATACACAGTGGCATTTTCTCCCCTTTTTCCCCTCTACCTTCCCTCCCCCCTTCCCACACCCCTCTAAACCCATTAAACATTCAACATATACAATACAATAAAACCATTAAACAATGTCATCACACAATGAAAATAAACAAGAAAAATGTGTCATCTACATTTACACACTGGATCAAGTCATTTTGTCTTCTTATCATTTTAGGGGGTGGTGGTCCAAGGCAAGCCCTCTCTGTTATGTTCCATGTATGGCTCCCAAATTTGCTCAAATGATGTGACTTTATTTTTTTAATTATATGTTATTTTTTTTCCAATGGAATATATTTATTCATTTCTGTGTACCATTGCTGTATTCTCAGGCTCTCTTCTGATTTCCAAGTTGACATTACACATTTTTTTGCTACAGCTACATAATAAATCTTTTTTGTGCTTTATCCAGTTTGAGGCCTAATTCTGTACTTCTTATATTTATTTAGAAGGAAGATCTCTGGATTTTTAGGTATGTTGTTTTTTGTGGATTTTATTTAATACCTGATTTAGATCTTCCCAAAAGTTTCTCACTTTCTCACATGCCCAAATTGCATGTACTGTTGTTCCCATTTCCTTTTTACAGTGAAAACATCTATCTGATAATGTTGGATCCCATTTTTTTAACTTTTGGGGTGTGATATATAACCTGTGTAACCAATTATACTGTATCATGCATAACCTTGTGTTTATTATATTCTTCATAGTTCCAGAGCATAACTTTTCCCATGTTTCATTTTTTATCTTTATGTTTAAATCTTTTTCCCACTTTTATTTGGGTTTATAGCTTATTTCCTCATTTTCATTCTCTTGCAGCTTGATGTACATGTTCGTTATAAATCTTTTTATTATCATTGTGTCTGTAATCATATTTTCAAAGTTGCTTCCTTCTGGAAATCTCAGTTTGAAATAGAAGTAGTACAGAATATATTTAAAAAGCTGCCGAACAATAAAACACCTGGAGAGGATGGATTCCCAATAGAATTCTATAAAACATTTAAAGAGTTATTAATTCCTCCTCTTCTGGAAGTAATGAACCAGATAGAAGAAACACAAAACTTGCCAGATTCATGTAAGACAGCAATAATTACAGTAATACCAAAGACGGGGAAGGATCTACTAACATCAGCATCATATAGACCATTATGTCTACTTAATTCAGATTATAAGATGATAGCAAAATTATTAGCAAACAGATTGGCTGACTATGTACTAAAAATAGTAAAACAATATCAAATGGATTTATTAAGAAAAGACAAACAGCGGATAATATCTGTAAATTTATTAATCTAATTCATGCAGTTCAAGGAAATAAGCAGCCAACAGTGGCTGTAGCTTTAGACACAGAAAAAGCCTTTGGCAGGGTAGAATGGAATTATTTATTCAAAGTATTACAGAGGTCCAATCTACCAGAAAAATATATTAATTGCATTAAAGCATTATATAATGGACCATTGGCGAAGGTAACAGTAAATGGATATGTATTGAACCAATTTAAATTAAGTAGGTCAACTAGGCAGGGATGTCCACTATCTCCCTCATTGTTCGCTTTAGCAATGGAACCATTGGCAGAACTGATAAGAACAGAAACTAAAATAAAAGGGATAAAAATAAAGGAGGAGTATAAAATCAGTTTATTTGCAGATGACATCATAATATACTTAACAGAACCAGAAATATCAATAAAAGAACTACATAAGAAATTGAAGAAATATGGAGAAATATCAATGCAAATAAAAGTGAAGTGATGCCAATGAGTAATGTGGATTATACAGAATTTAAAAAAGAATCACCATTTAAATGGCAAACACAAGCAATTCGATACCTAGGTATTAGATTAGATAATAATTTAAGGCACTTGTACAAATTAAATTATCAGCCACTAATAAAGAAATTGCAAGAAGACTTAGAACATTGGAAAGAATTACCACTAATGTTGATAGGGAGAGTAAATTGTATTAAAATGAATGTCTTCCCAAGGATACAATACTTATTTCAATCACTACCAATTCCCTTAACAGAGAAATTCTTTAATGAACTAAAGCGAATAATAAGGAATTTTTTTATGGAAAAGGGGAAACCGAGGATAGCATTAGATATATTAACAGAGAGGCACAACCAAGGTGGTTTGCAGTTACCAAACTTTAAAAATTATTATAGAGCAGCACAAATAAGGTATTTATCAGATTTTTATCAGACAAAGGAAAAACCAGATTGGACTAAAATGAACTTTTGAGAACTTTTTTAATAGGGGAGAAGTTTCCAGAACATATACTTTGTAGGTGGGTTGAAAAACAATATAAAAGTTCACCAGTACTGCACCATTTACTCAATATATGGAAGAAGATTCACTTAGAAAGGAAAAAAACAAAGTACCATCTACCAAAATTATTATTGATGCAAAATCAGCTAATCCCTTTTACAATAGATAACCTTTCCTTTAGCGAATGGGAGAGAAAAGGAATTAAAATAATAGAAAATTGTTTTTTGGGAAATAATTTATTAACATTTGAACAAATGAAGTACAAATGTGGAATAACTCATTGTACAATGTTTGCATACCATCCACTGAAAGCTTACTTAAAGGATTTACCATTTCTTGAAGCCATTTTAATGCAAATATAGATAAAGGGAAAGAAAGGCATATATTATGAATCACTTTGGTTGTAGAATAATGAGCCAAATAGGTGGAAAAAAATGTAAAGTAAGCAGGAGCATTTGACTGCTGCTGCTACACCATGCTGCAGCCATCCGGAAGTCCTACCTTTTTTACACAAGGCATCTGATTACATTTGCCATTCTCCTAACCTCTGCCACCTCCCCTGTGGCCAAAGAGGACTCAAAGATCATAGCTACTGCACCAGCTATCTCTTCCCTCACTTCCCACATCAACCTGGTGTAAATCACGCCCAGCCCCGGGGACCTATCAATCTTGATGTTTTTAAGAAGATCCAACACTTATACTTCCTTAATCTCGACATTGGTCAGCACATATGCATGTTCTATTTCAACCTCACCCTGATCAAGCTCCTTTTCTCTTGTGAACACTGAAGTAAGGTATTCATTTAGGACTTCCCCAACCTCCTCCGCATTCAGGCAACATGTTGCCTCCTTTATCCTTTGGTGGCGCCACCTCATTCTCATCATCCTTCTGTTCTTCACATACACAAAGAATGCCTTGGGCTTCTTAAGCCCCCTTTGAGCTCTTCTGTCCTTTCTCAAGCTCCTTTCTGGCTACCATATACTTCTCATGAGCCCTTCCTGTATCCTACTTCCTATATCTAATGTAGGCTTCCTTCTTCCTTTTGACTACCTGCCTCACCTGCTTCATCAACCACGGTTCCCTTTTCCTACTATCTTTTATCTGTCCCAGTGGGACAAACCTATCCTGAACCCACAATCAGTCTCTAAACTTCCTTCACATTACTTCCATACCTTCACCCTTAAACATCTGTTTCCAATTTATCTTCCCCAGTTCCTGCCTCATCCCATCATAATTAACCCTTCTCCAATTAAGCACTTTCCCATATTGTCTGCTTTTATCCTTATCCACATCCATGCCAAATCTCAGGGAGTTGTGGTCTCTCTCACTAAAATACTCCCTCACCGAGAGGTCCACCACCTGACCAGGTTCATTAACCAGAACTAGATCTACTATGGCCTCTCCTCTCATCAGCTGGTCCACATACTGTGTCAGGAATCCTTCTTGAACATACCTGAAAAATTCAGCCCCATCGATTCCTCTTGCAGTCAGGAAGTGCCGGTCAATATTGGGGAAGTTAAAATCACCCATAACTTCAACCCTGTATATCCTGCACCATTCCAAAACCTGCCTTCTTATTTGCTCCTCGGTGCCCCGAGTGCTCTTTGGGGACCTATAGACTACTCCCAGTACAGTGATTGGTCCCTTCCTATTTCTGACGTCCACCGACACCGTCTCAGTAGACACCCCCTCTGCTGCTTCCTTTCTTTCTATAGCTGTGATACTACCCCTGACCAATAATACTACTCACCCCCTCTTATTTTACGTCCCATCTTATTCCTTTTAAAACACCTAAACGCAGGTACCTGCATCAGCAAATTCTGCCCTTCCTCTAGCCAAGTCTCTGAAATGGTCACAACATCATAATTCCACATACTGATCCATGCTCTAGGTTCATCCCCTTTATTCCTAATACTCCTAGCATTGAACCCCTCTATGCCTTTATGCCTGTCCTTCCTCACAAACTCAGAACACATTCTGGTTTCCCCCTGCCAAACGAGTTTAAACTCTCACCTCAGGAGTTTGCAGAGGTTCAATATGACATTGGAAACTTTGGCAAACCTCTATGCATTTATAGTGGAAAATCTGTTGACCGACTGCATCAAGGCCTGGTATGGAGGCACCAATATCACTGAGTGCAAAGCCCTGCAAAAGTTACTGGACCCATTCACATACACAAGTCTCGCCACCATCAGGAAACTCTACGAGGAATGCTGCTGGTGGGGAACAGCAACAAACATCAAGGATTCTCACCACCCAGGACATGCCCTGTTCTCGCTGCTGCCATCAGGAAAGGTGACACAAGACTCGCACCACCAGGTTCAGGACCAGCTGCTGGTCCACCATCAGACTTCTCAACAACAAACTCAATCAGGGACTCGTGGAAGGGCTCTGACTTTGCACATTTTTAAATGACTGATTATTTATTATTTTTTGCCATTCTCCTAACCTACAGTTTGTTTATATTTCTTTCTTTGTTTACATTTTTCTCATTTGTTTACATATCTTTTATCGAGTACACTTTATTTCCCGACCAAAGAGTAGAAATTCTGCCTCACCTGCAGGAAAAAGAATCTCAAGGTTGTATGTAATGCCTTGTATGTACTCTGACAATAAATCTGAACTTTAAAAGGAAGAGAAAGAGCAGGTCCCTGAGGAAATATGTCATCGAGTATATAGTCAGATCCTGATCTATCTCTGGACTCGATGACTTGGGCTAGTTAAAGCCAGAAACAAAAAAAACTTGCTTGAAATCCAAGATCCAAACAGAAAATGCAAGGAACAAAAAGCAGGGTGAAGGGAAAAGGATCAGGGTGCTGTCTGAACTGTTGATGTGTCTGTTTTTGTATCCATCACTGGAGGTTAGACTGTTCTACCCTACTCTGTGCAAGCATCAACTACCACAGTGAACCCAAGGACATCATGCCCAATTCAACATTGCTTTGAATTGACTGAAATATTTGTGTGAGTGTACAATTAAATTCATTCACATTTTTTTTTAATTTCAATTTAGACATACAGCACAGTAGCAGGCCATTTTAACCAATGAGTGCATGCCTAGACCCCCAGTATGTTAAATTGGAGCCCGCGGGAAAAACCCATGCAGACACAGGGAGAACATGCAAACACCTTACAGACAGTGCAGAATTCAAAACCTGTTCCTGATCGCTGGCGTTGTAAAGGCTAACCGCTACACCTGGCATCTATGAGTTTTCAAAATTACTGATTGAGAAACGAAAATTTTCAATCTTGCTCCACACAATTTACCAATGGAACCTTTCCTTGTATCTTCAAACTAGACTTGTGAGTGTGGCTTCCAATGCCTTGTTAAGGATAGGCCAGTCAGGAAACTAAAAATCAACTTTAATCATGTCATTAGCTTCATCTTCACTGAGATTTGACTGATTAAGTTACTCAGTATTATGTGGTTGCCTGGATAAAGCCTATAATTCAATCCCTAATGTTACTTGCTCTCAGAAGTGTTCAATTCTATCAGCGCACTAAAACCCAATAAACCAGTAGTTAAAAGAAAGGCCCAATTTGTGACTGCCTCGCTTTCATCTTCATTAGACCTATTTCTGAAACCTTTCCATTCACTTACTTTGACAAACATTTCCAAGAAAAGTCAGGCAGCTTTTAAATAAAAAAATATCATCACTTGTAAAGGGTGGAAATGAATTACATTTCATTGCATTGCATTGAGTTGAAAATTTAAACCATTCAAACAATGATGTGACTACTCTATTATAATTTCTAAACACTTTACATTTGAAAGGATCGCTGAAGTATTCAAAAAAATCATTTTTTGATTTATTGGCAAGGATTGTGACATGCTAATTGACTGGCTTTCAATTGATTTATAATTTGATCATTGCTGCAAAAAGTTAATGAGACAGATTTTATTCTCAGTCAGTTCTTATCACTAATTGCTTGTTTTGACAAAACCCATTCAGCCTCTTGATTGTCAGGGCTCATTGGTTTTATGATCTGCTGTTCAAGATTCCAGCCTCCCCCACTCTCCCCCCCCCCCCCACCCCATCCCCACCTCCCACCTCCCACCTCCTCCCTCCTCCCCATACCAGTTAGGGTGCTCATAGTTCATTGAAGATTGATTGCGGTTTGAATTGAGGAGTTTATGTAGCAGCGTAGAGTAAATCTTTACGTTCGGGGGAGGATACATTTCAGAAGTTATTGCTCATTCAACTATGATGCTCCCTTTTACATCAGTATGAGAGAAAAAGAAAGGTAAATGCAATATGTGCAATGTTTAATAAATATAGTAAACCCCCAGTGTTCAGGATCTATGGGGATTGGTAGATTCTGGTTAAGTGAATTTGCCGGTTGCGTGGATTGGTGAACCTACTGCTAGATAGTGCAAATTTTAAACTTTTGTATTTTTTACCTATTTATTTTCCACAATTGTTTTTACCAGTTGTTTGAAACTGCCAATTGCTTGAATTCTGAATAACAGGCGTTTTACTGCAGTAATATGACACTAGTGATAAACGTAATTAATGATACAGTCAGATTACTGCTCCTCATTTGGTCATCTTTATCAGCAGTGAGGGCAGGAGAGGAAATGAAGGAGATAACTCAAGTTATGCACTGGAGCAGAATAGGTTGAAGAATGTTACAGAGCAGTTATGATTATGAGAATTTAAAAAAATTTAGACATACAACATGGTAACAGGCCATTTCGGTCCACAAGCCCATGCTGCCCAATTAAACCCAATTTACCTAGAGCCCCCGGTACATTTCAAATGGTGGGAGGAAACCAGAGACCCTGGTAAAAATCAATGCAGACGCAGGAAGAACGTACTAACTCCTTATAGACAGCGCAAGTTTCGAACCCCAGTCCGTAGGTGTTGCGCTAACCGCTCCACCAACCATGCCTCCCTGAAGCATAGATAGGTTGGACAGCCAGCTCCTTTTTCCCATGGTAACAGTAGCAAATATCAGAGGATGTTTGCTTAATACCGACATGGGTACAGGAATATCAGAGCCAGCACCACCAGGTTGAGCAACGGCTTCTTCCGCAGGAAGTGAGAATACTGAACGATCAAAGGATCTGCTCACACTATCCATTAGAGACACTCATTTGTTCAAAACAATACTGATTTATTTATTTTTACATATAAAATACTTGTATTTTTTTGTTTATATGTCTGGATGTGTGCCTGCATGTTTTAAACTGAGGACCAGAGAACGCTGCTTCGTCAGGTTACACTTGTACAATTAGATGACAATAAACTTTATTTGACTTGACTTCAGGTGAGGGGAAGAAAGTTTAAGGGAAACATCAGAGGTAATTTTTTTGCACACTGAGCAGTGGGTGCCTAGTATGCATTGCCAGGGGTGGTGGTGGTGGATGCTGGTACACAATAGGGAGACTTAAAAGACTTAGAATTGCACAGGGATGCAAGAAAAATGGAGGGTTATAGGTGTGAGGGAGGGAAGGTTTAGATTGTTGAGTAGGTTTAATGCAACTGGGTGGTGGATGTTGAGATTGGACTCAGTGAGCTGAAGTGTCTTGATCATGCTGGATGACTTCATAACCTCAATGAATGGTGAGTTTTGACAGCAAATGTATGAGACTGTAATAGTTAAAGTTTCAAGGTTTATTGTATTCAAAATTGGCTATTAGCTGCTTTCTGGGTTCCAACATTGTGGGCCAAAGGGCCTCCACTGTGCAGTAATGTTCTATTATATTCTATTCTAACAGGGTAAAACTCTGCTCCTTTCTCTTTCTCTGAAGATACTTAACACATGGATAGTGTTTGATCTGTGTTGCTCCCTGGGGGCAGAGTGCCTCAGAGTGGAGCCACTGCCTCACATTTGTGGTGACACACATTCAATCCTGTGGAGTTTGAGCGTTCTTCCTGTGATTACATAGTTTTCCCAGAAATTCTTCTCTTATCCCAAAGATATATGCATTGATCAGCTATTTGGCCACTGTAAACTGCTCTGAGGGTGTAGAAGAGTGGTAGAGGAGGAAAGTTCATGGCAATTCAGGGAGAATAAAGTGGAATTAAGGCAACTGGGTGGTGGATGGTTAGAGTGAGATCAGTGATGATGGTGGATGGTCAGTGATGGTGGTGGATGGTTAGAGATGATTCAGTGAGGGGTGGTGGATGGTTGGAGTAGACTCAGTGATGGTGGTGGATGGTTATAGAAGACTCAGTGATGCATGAATAGGGTGGACTCAGTGATGAGTGGTGGATGGTCAGAGTGGACAGTGATGGGTCGTGAATGGTTATAGAAGACTCAGTGATGCATGAATAGGGTGGACTCAGTGATGAGTGGTATCTGGTCAGAGTAGTCAGTGATGGGTGGTGGATGGTCAGAGTAGGCTCAGTTTATAGATGGTTAGAATGGACTCAGTGAATTGAAATGTCTTGTCCATGCTGGATGACTTCATAACCTCAATTAATGGTGGGTTTTGACAGGAAATGTAAGCTATAGCACAATGGTTCTCAACCCTTTTCTTTCCATTCACTGACCACTTTAGGTAATCCCTATGTCATCAGTTCTCTGTGATTAGTAAGGGATTGCTTAAGGTGGCATGTGGCTGGGAAGAGAAGGTTAAGAATCACTGCTCTAGCGCCATTGGCCCATTTCCTTTGGAGTTCTGAATCTGTGCAGATAACGAGTCAATCAGGTATGATTAAAACACAGGTTTTCAAACTTTTTCTTTCCACCCACATACCTCCTTAAGTAATCCCTTACTAATTACAGACCACCTATGGCATAGGGATTACTTAAAGTGGTATGTGAGTGGAAAGAAAAAGGTTGAGAGCCTCTGATATAGTAGTCAAAGTGTCAGGGTTTACTGTATTCAAAATTGACCATTGTTTGCTTTATTATCTCAGGCTCATCTGTAATTTCTGCCTTAAGATTTTATCTTTCTGCAACTTATTAGTGTAAGTCTAGCCATCAGTCCTTTGTATTGGTTGGTTTCTCTCCAATGTTCTCTTCAGATCTGAAATGACTAATAGTTTCCTTAAATGCAAAAAAAATCCAAAGGAAGAGCTGAAAAGTTTGTCAGTCATGTTAAATTAGATGGAAATACATAATTGACGTTGAAGTATATGTTTCAGAACTTATTAGTTTAAATCTTATTTACAGTACTATCTAATATGAAAATAAAAGTTTCAAAACACATTCCATGTACAAGGGTAGCATAACATCTAATGGGGCAGCAGATGACACTCACTTTGGCACCATTGATGTGGATTTCCATCAAGTAGTCCTGTTTCCTCTCATGTCCCATAGACATACCTGGTCAGTGACTGAAAATTACTCACTCGTGTGGATCAGTCGCAAACATATTATAGGCACGTAAAAGTGAGTTTCAGAGATATAAGGTCTTTGGGACTGATGGAATTGCTCCTTTGGTCCAAATGTGTTGTAGTAAGTATAGCATTGTTCATTTGTTTAGAACTCTTGATTGTTCAATATCTCGCTCAGTCTGGGCTCTGGACAGCTACTATTGACAAGTTGAAATGTAAAGGCTGAAAATCATTGGGTTTATATTTTTTAAACTCAATGGGGTTCACGAAAAAAAAATTGTCAGGTACTTGATTCTTTAAAAAGTGAAATTATAGCATGTTCTGGTGTAACTATGATTAACATCTAATAGTCTGGTGTGGCACTCCCAAAATCCCAAGGATGCCAGATTACCTGAATTTCATTGTAAATGACAGGCATATTGATGGGAACCCTTCCAACAATTAGAAAAGTTAGCATACACCATTAGGTGTGGTTTGAAGAGAAGTACTGACTTGGCTCAAAGTCTCATTCATTGCCTGGGAACAATCGCATTGGACACCAAACAAAGCTAAAGGAATTACTGAGGAACTACTACCTACGGCTCCTAGAACGCTTCCACCAGCGTTGTCTCCGCTCCATCCTCAACATCCATTGGAGCGCTTACATCCCTAACGTCGAAGTACTCGAGATGGCAGAGGTCGACAGCATCGAGTCCACGCTGCTGAAGATCCAGCTGCGCTGGATGGGTCACGTCTCCAGAATGGAGGACCATCGCCTTCCCAAGATCGTGTTATATGGCGAGCTCTCCACTGGCCACCGTGACAGAGGTGCACCAAAGAAAAGGTACAAGGACTGCCTAAAGAAATCTCTTGGTGCCTGCCACATTGACCACCGCCAGTGGGCTGATAACGCCTCAAACCGTGCATCTTGGCGCCTCACAGTTTGGCGGGCAGCAACCTCCTTTGAAGAAGACCGCAGAGCCCACCTCACTGACAAAAGGCAAAGGAGGAAAAACCCAACACCCAACCCCAACCAACCAATTTTCCCCTGCAACCGCTGCAATCGTGTCTGCCTGTCCCGCATCGGACTTGTCAGCCACAAACGAGCCTGCAGCTGACGTGGACTTTTTACCCCCTCTATAAATCTTCGTCCGCGAAGCCAAGCCAAAGACTACCTAACACCAGAGTGTACGGTGTAATAGCAGTTTGAGGGTTTAGACTTATCACTTCGAAATAGAACTATCTGTAAGAGGAAAACAACGCTCTATTTGCAGTTATCTCGCAACTTCATGGTTTTTCATGAGTCATCACTGAAAACCTTCACACCTAACTTGAGGTTCTTCAGCTTGTTCTTTCCCATTTAAGGTGCCTTGTCCTTTATTTTCTTTTTGTTCTTGATGTTAGTTCCATTGCACTGTGCACTCCAGTTATTAATTATGATGTAAATGTGAGACTTAGAATCTCGCAGACTGAATATCTGTGACAAAGAGTGGCAAAATAGACATATCACAGAACTCTACTGTGTAGAATGATGACACACATAGATCAGAATATTAAACATTAAAACATTACAACACTGTACAGGCCCTTCAGCCCTCCATGTTATGCCTAACCATATAAAAGTGCTCAACCCTCCCTTTCATATAACCCTCTACTTTCCTTTCATTCATGTGCCTATCTAATAATCTTTTAAAGGCCCCGAATGTTTCAGCCTCTACCACCACTCATGGCAAGGCATTCCAGGCCTCAACAATTCTCTGTGTAAAAAAAAAACTTACCCCTGATGTCTCCCCTCTACTTCCCTCCCTTAATCTTATATATGTGTACCCTAGTGGTTGTTATTCCCACCCTTGGAAACAGGTATTGGCTGTCCAACCTATGTATGTCTGTCATAATTTTGTAAACTCGATCAAGTCCCCTCTAATCCTTCCAAGTTCCAAATAGAAAGTCCCAGCTTTGCCAACCTTGCCTCATAAGGCATGTCCTCCAATCCAGGCAACATCCTGCTAAATCTCCTCTGCACCCTTTCCATTGCCTCCACATCCTTCCTATAATGTGGTGACCAGAACTGGACACAATACTCCAAATGTGGTCTCACAAGAGACATAAAGCTACAACATGACTTCTCTACTCTTATTCACAATCCTCTTATTAATGAAGCCCAGAATACCATCAGCTTTTTTAACTATCAACCTGAGCAACTACCTTGAGGGATGCATGGACATCAACTCCAAGAATCCTCTGTTCATCCACGCCCTTAATTAACTGACAGTTAACCCTGTGTTTGGCCTGGAAGTCAGCCTGAAGAAAACTGAGGTCCTCCATCAGCCAGCTCCCCACCATGACTACCAGCCCCCCCACATCTCCAACGGGCACACAAAACTCAAAACGGTCAACCAGTTTACCTATCTCGGCTGCACCATTTCATCAGATGCAAGGATCGACAATGAGATAGACAACAGACTCGACAAGGCAAATAGCGCCTTTGGAAGACTACACAAAAGAGTCTGGAAAAACAACCAACTGAAAAACCTCACAAAGATAAGCGTATACAGAGCCGTTGTCATACCCACACTCCTGTTCGGCTCCGAATCATGGGTCCTCTACCGGCATCACCTACGGCTCCTAGAACGCTTCCACCAGCGTTGTCTCCGCTCCATCCTCAACATCCATTGGAGCGCTTTCATCCCTAACGTCGAAGTACTCGAGATGGCAGAGGTCGACAGCATCGAGTCCACACTGCTGAAGATCCAGCTGCGCTGGGTGGGTCACGTCTCCAGAATGGAGGACCATCGCCTTCCCAAGATCGTGTTATATGGCGAGCTCTCCACTGGCCACCGTGACAGAGGTGCACCAAAGAAAAGGTACAAGGACTTCCTAAAGAAATCTCTTGGTGCCTGCCACATTGACCACCGCCAGTGGGCTGATATCGCCTCAAACCGTGCATCTTGGCTCCTCACAGTTTGGCGGGCAGCAACCTCCTTTGAAGAAGACCGCAGAGCCCACCTCACTGACAAAAGGCAAAGGAGGAAAAACCCAACACCCAACCCCAACCAACCAATTTTCCCCTGCAGCCGCTGCAACCGTGTCTGCCTGTCCCGCATCGGACTTGTCAGCCACAAACGAGCCTGCAGCTGACGTGGACTTTTACCCCCTCCATAAATCTTCGTCCGCGAAGCCAAGCCAAAGAAACCCTGTATACAGCAATAGGCTTAAAGATACAGTTCTTTTGCACCCTCTGCAAGCGCTCGACATCTTAAGTTCTGTGGTCCAGAACTCCACGCAACATTCCAACGTTCCAGGAAAATGATGATGTGGCTTCCTTAATTTTTGTATTTAATCTTACCATTTACAAATCCATGTGTCCCAGATGCGCTATTAACTGCCTAATGAACTTGGCCTTTCAATGTTTTGTGCATAGTGACTTCCATCTGCCTTATTCCAGTAGCTTCCTCAAAATGGATGAGCGATAATTATTAGACTCTCCTTTGGAAAGTAAACACCGGAAATGCAGATTTAATTTAATTGGCAGTGGGGTCTCCATTTAATATCTCCTCTTTAAGACATGTTTGTATGTTTGGAAGTGTAACTTCTGATCCACTGAAGGGTCAGGCTAGATTTTAAGATCATGTCTTTGGGTGCTGTTTAAAATATTCCCATTTACTTCCTACTTTTCTCTGACACTTTCACTAAATTATTAGGATAATAATGAATATTTTATTTAGGCTGAAGCTTATATTTAAAAAAAAACATTTAAATGAGTTTCCAATCTACTCATTTCTTAATCTTCAGATTGATGTGTCAGGCCTTGTTGCAGTTGTCAAGTTGTTTTTGGGAACATGAATAATAATAGCTTCTTTCCTGGAATCTTATTTATCCAGTTAGTAATTCCCTGTCATCTACAAAGAACAGACATAATTTCTGATAATTTCCTTGAAGAGCCATCCTAAATCCTCCTTGTTCAATTTGCGCTGTCATGGGCCATTAATTCCCAGGATAAGTTACATTTTTTTCAAGATGTTTTAACATCATCCCTACATCTTTAACTCGGTGCATCTGGAGATCTCTTGTTGTGACAAAGTGGAAAATACATTGTGTAATTTGTCAATATTGCCTCAGGCAAGCAAGTGATTTAGATTCCAAGGACTGCTTAAAGAAATCTCTTGGTGCCTGCCACATTGACCACTGCCAGTGGGCTGATATCGCCTCCAACCGTGCATCTTGGTGCCTCACAGTTCGGCAGGCAGCAATCTCCTTTGAAGAAGACTGCAGAGCCCACATCACTGACAAAAGACAAAGGAGGAAAAACCCAACATCCAACCCCAACCAACCAATTTTCCCTTGCAACCGCTGCAACCGTGCCTGCCTGTCCCACATCGGACTTGTCAGTCACCAACGAGCATGCAGCAGACGTGGACATTTACCCCCTCCATAAATCTTCGTCCGCGAAGCCATGCTAAAGAAAGAAGAAGGAGTTGACAACATAGAGCACTACAGTATATGCCCTGCTAACTTATATATTCCTTCCCCCCAAAAAAGCCCTCCGTACCCCAGAACCCTCTATTTTTCTTTCATTCATGTGCCTGTCTAAGAGTCTCTTAAATGCCCCCAATTTTTCAGCCTCCACCAACATCCCTGGCAAGACATTGCAGGCACTCACAACTCTCTGTGTAAAAATGTACCCCTGATATCTCCCCTAAACTTCCCTCCCTTAACTTTGTACATATGTCCTCTGGTGTTTGCTGTTCCTGCCCTGGGAAACAGGTGCTGGCTGTCCACCCTAACTATTGACTCTCGTAATCCTGTAAACCTCGATCAAGTCTCCTCTCATCCTTCTACGCTCTAAAGTGAAAGTCCCAGCTCTGCTAATCTTGCCACATAAGGCTTGTTTCCCAATTCAGGCAACATCCTGGTAAACCTCCTCTGCTCCCTTTCCATAGCTTCCACATCCCCCTTCCTACAATGTGGTGATCAGAAATGAACACAATGCTCCAAGTGTGGTCTTACAAGAGATTTGTGGAGTTGCAACATGATCTCTGGACTTTTGAAATCAATCCCCCTATTAATGAAGCCCAGCATCCCATAGGCCTTCTTAATTATCTTATCAACCTGTATGGCAACCTTGACAGATGTATGGATTTGAACCACAAGGTCCCTCTGTTCATCCACACTCTTAGTAACTGACCATTAACCCTCTACTCAACCTTCTGGCTTCTCCTTCCAAAATGCATCACGTCACACTTGTCCGGATTGAAATCCATCAGCCACATTTCTGCCCAACTCTGCATCCTGTCTATATTGTCTTTTAACTTCCAACAACCTTCAGCTTCATCCACAGCTACCCCAACCTTCATATCATTCCCAAACTTACTGACCCATCCTTCTGCCCCTTCATCCAGGTTATTTATATTTTTAAAATATCACAAAGATCAGGGATCCCAGAACAGATCCTTGCAGCACTCCATGAATCACCAACCTCCAGACAGAATACTTTCCTTCCACTACTGCTCTCTGCTTTCATCCTACAAGACAATTTTTTCATTCACACAGACAAGGATGCACTGATCCCATGCCTCATGACTTTCTGGATGAATCTCTTGAGGGGGACCTTGTCAAATGCCTTACTAAAATACATGTAGACCACATCTACTGCCGTACCCTCATCAATGTCTTTTGTTACCTCTTCAAGAATCTCAATTAGGCTTGTGAGGCACCACCTTGCCTTCACAAAGCCATGCTGACTATCCTTGAGTAGACTGTACTTCTCCAAATGCTCATAGATCCTATATTTAAGAATCCTCTCCAACTCTTTGCACACCGCTGACGTAAAACTCATTGATCTATAATTCTCAGGATTCTCCCTATTACCTTTTTTAAACAAGGAGACTATATTTGCCATTATCCAATCCTTTGGCACCTCCCCTGTGGCCAAAGAGGATTCAAAGATCATAGCTATCTCTTCTCTTACTTCAGATTTCAGATTTATTGTTAGAGTAAATACATGACATCACATACAACCCTGTGGTCCTTTTCCTGCGGGCCCGGAAGACTTACCACTACTGCAAAAAATAAACTGTACACAGCAAAAACATCTAAACACATAAAATGACTGTAAACAGATAATGAATGTAAACAAACTGACTGTGCAATACAGAGAGAATAAAAGAAAATCAATCCTTAAATAAGTCTCTGATTGAGTTTGTTGTTGAAGAGTCTGATGGTGGAGGGGGAGCAGCTGCCCCTGAACATGGTGGTGTGAGACTTGTAGCACCGATACCTCTTTCCTGATGGCAGCAGCGAGAATAGTGTGTATGCTGGGTGATGAGGGTCTTTGACGATTGCTGCTGCCCTTCAATGGCAGCATTCCCTGTAGATGTTCTCAATCGTGGGGGTGGTTTTTCCTGTGATGTCCTGGATTGTGTCCACTATCATTTTGAGGGTTTTACACTCAGGGGTATTGATATTCCCATACCAGACCAGGATACAGCCGGTCAACACACTTTAGTCATTGATATGCTTTCTTCATGACTTCCCTCAGCAGCCTGGGGTATATTACGTCCGGCCCCAGAGACTTATCAATCTTCATGCTTTTAAGAAGTCCAACACTTCTTCTCCTTAATCTCCATATTGTCCAGCACACAGGCCTATACAATTTTGACCTTACTGTGATCAAGGTCCTTTTCTCCTGTTAATACTAATGCAAAGTATTCATTTAGGACCTCCCCAACCTTCCTCTGTCTCCAGGTACATGTTGCCTCCTTTATCCTTTAGTGGCCCCACCTTCATTCTCATCATCCTTCTGTTCTTCACATACATATAGAATGCCTTGGGATTTTCCTTAATCCAACATGCCAAGGCCTTCTCATGCCCCCTTCAAGCTCTCCTAAGTCCTTTCTTAAGTTCTTTTTTGCTACTATATATTTCCCATGAGCTCTTCTTGTTTCCTACTTCCTATATCTAATGTATGCTTCCTTCTTCTGCTTGACTAGTTGCCTGACCTGTTTCGTCAGCCATAGTTCCTTATTCCTACCATCATTTCCTTGTCCTAGTGGGACAAACCTATACTGAACCCTGCACAAGTGGTCCCTAAATTTTCTCCACGTTAATTCTGTGCTTTCACCCTTGAACATCTGTTCCCAATTTACTCTCGCTAGTTTCTGTCTCTTCCCATCATAATTATCCCTTCTCCAGTTAACCACTTGCCCATTTTGACTTTTTATTCTTTTCCATAGCTATGGGAGTTGTGGTCACTCTCACCAAAATGCTCCCCAACTGAGAGGTCTGCCTCCTGACCAGGGTCATTACCCAGAACCATATCCAATATGGCCTCTCCTTTTCTCAGTCGGACTACAAACTATGTCAGGAATCCTCCTTGAACACACCTGACAAATTCAGCCTCATCTATCCCTCTTGCAATCAGCAGGTGCCAGTAACTATTAAGAAAATTAAAATCACCCATAATGACAACCTGTGTTTCCTGCATCATTCCAAAATCTCTCTGCTTATCTGATCCTTGGTGCCCCGAGAATGAATTGGGAGCCTAGACTGCTCCCAGCACAGTGTTAGCTCCCTTCCTATTTCTGACTTCCGCCCACACCGACTCAGTGAACCCTCCCTCTCCAGTCCCCTCCCTTTCTATACCCCTGATGTTATCCCTGACCAGTAATGCTACTCCCTCCTCTTCTACCTCCCATCTTATTCCTCTGAAATCACCTAAACCCCAATATCTGTATCAGCCAATCCTGCCCTTCCTCCAGCCAAGTTTCAGAAACGGCCACAACATCGTAGTTCCATGTACTGATCTCTGCTCTAAGTACATCCCCTTTATTCTTAATACTCCTAACATTGAAATAGACACATTTCAACCCCTCTAGCTAGTTATATTTATGTTTCGTCCACTGCCTGTCCTTCCTCACCAACTCCAAACACATAGCATCATTTTTATTCCCATCCACTCCCTGCCAAACTAATTAAACCCACCCCAACAGCTTTCGCAAACCTGCCCACAAGGATATCGGTCCCTCACCAGTTCAGCTGCAGCCCGTCCTTTTTGTACAGGTCAGACCTTCCCAAGAAGAGATCCCTATAATCCAGAAATCTGATCCACTGCCCCCACACCAATTCTTAAGGCACACATTAATCTGCTACAACTTCCTGTTCTTCTCTGGCACATGGCACAGGTAGCAATCCTGAGATTACCACCCTTGAGGTTCTGTTTTTTAACTTCTTTACTAACTCCCTATAGTCCCTCTTCAGCACCTCATCCCTACTCCTATCTATGTCATTTGTCCCCATGTCGACCACAACATCTGTCCACTTACTCTTCCCCTCCAGAATTGTATGAATTTGATCAGAGACATCCCTGATCCTGGCCCTGACCCTGCGAACCATCATACCATTCTGGACCCTCAATCTCATTCACCAAACCTCCTATCTGCTCTCCTAACCAATGAGCCCCAATTCCCATAGCTCTCTTCTCCCTCCCCCACCCTCCACCCCCAAGGCCTAGAGGCCAGCCTCTGTGCTGGAGATGTGACCACCATGATGTCCCTGATAAATCGTCCCCTTCAACAATATCCAAACAGTATACTATTGTTGAAGGGAATAGCCACAGGTCTGCTCTGAACTGTCTGCGTCTCCCCCTTCTCTCTCCCAACAGTCACCCAGTTTCCTGTCTCCTGCCTTTTAGGGGTGACTCTCTCTCTCTCTCTCTCTCTCTCTCTCTCTCTCTCTCTCTCTCTCTCTCTCTCTCTCTCTCTCTCTCTCTCTCACTCTCTCACTGCTTTACCTCACAAATGATCTAGGGGTCATCCAGTTCCAGGTCCCAGATTTCCCACATCCTGCACTTGGAGCATTCCACTGCCCTGGCTGGCTTCTCCATAAACCTTTCCTACCTTAAAAATCAATGATCAAAGGTAATCAATATTGGGGTTGCTGGTTTAGAGAGGACATTGATGCTGGTTCACTTATTGTGCCAGTGGATTTGGAGGAGAGTGAGGTATCTTTCCAATGTTTTGAAGTCCTGCTGTACGTAGTCCAAGTCTCAGAAAAAAATATAAGATGATAGGGCATCTCCGGTGCCTGATAGACAATAGGTTGTGTCCTGGGTTTGAGATTCTTATCTTCAGAATCCAGTTTCCTTAGACACCAAAAGGCTGACCTAGCACATGAACAGTGATGAGGAATTTCATTGATGTTGCCTTTGCTCTGAGTTGGCTCCTGCAATATGGGAATTGTCCCACATTTCCCAGGTACTTCTCTTGTTTGTTATTAGAGGACAGTGTTGTGCAACAGGGGTGATTAGGAGAGGAACTTTGTTGTGTGAGTGCAAAGTGAGAGACCTATCTTCTTGTCTCTGAACATGTGCTCAGGCAAACTTTGCTTGCACAATAAAGCATGACTATTGAGGTTCCAGAGTGGAGGAGGCATAAGTTGAACAGTTTCCAATTGAAGAGTGAAGAGCTTGTTGAGGTTGATTCACAAATTTGCAGTGAGAGAGATTGAGAAAAGTGCAGTGGCATTGACACAGCCTTGCTTGACATTAGTTTGCACTGAGCCTTGTTTGTCACCTTGAAGCAAACATAAGATGGAGTTGTATTTCAATAAGCAGCAAATTTTGAGGAGGGTTCCAGTTATCCCACTTGGATGATGAAGTGTAGTCTTTATTAAGGTACAATGACTGGTGTTACTCCCTGAAGTTCCCTGAGGTTATTCTGTGAAAAAGCTTATGTCCACATTATTTCTAAATGACATCAATGAATTTCCCTGTGGCAGACTTCAGGGAGATCTCTCTCTATTTATGATGGTCCATATGTCTCCTTTCCTGAAGATGGACAAAATTACAGCATTTCTAATGTCTCCTGGTCTGTTCTCATCTTCCCATATACTGTTATATGAGTAATTTAATTCATATACAAGATGCAAGAAGTAACTATATCAATGGATGCAATTGTATAAAATTCCTATTTGGTGTTGTGTCTGGTTGAGTTGTTTGGAAGTTAACTTGAAAAGTTAGAAGTGTTCATGATTTGTTCTTTCAAGTTGTTCAATTGCACAGTGGAAATGTTGCAAAGGTGATATTCATGTTAGCTTGGCAGAGTTATGCTGTGGTAGCAGAGCAGTAGATTTAACTAATTCAGGAAGCAACAAATCTTTCTGCTGTCATGACACTTATTCTCCTTGGCTAGATTGGACAGAAGAGGGAAATCAGAACCTATTTGGAAATTTCTCAAGTTTACCAACCAAAGGTAAGCTTTCTCTATGGGATGTCTAAATGGACCAGGAGGTGACAAAATGTGGGTGAATCCTATGGAGGAAGCTCATCGAAGGTTGTACATTTCATGTAATGACATCATGTGAAGTACCAGAGAAAGACTGGCATTCAGAATTGCAGTCTCTCGGCTCCATGAAAATTGCTTTGAGACTAGCCTGACCTTCATGACGATAGATGAAATCTTAAAGCAGCAGGAAGCATAGAGGCTTAATGAAGTAATTAGAGTTGGAACTGCAGAAGGGAAGACGTTTCATTGGAGAGAATTGTCCTATTTTTTGTAAGCTATGTAACAAGTGTAAGAACGTCAATTGTGCAAAAAATGCTGTGGAAAAGCATCATTTTCACAGAAGCAGAAAGCTGGAACAAATGGTGAGCAGGTACTTTCATCCAATTTTGTAACTGAGGGGATGTGCAACTTTGAACTCCTTTACCAATGAGAAATGAGGCAGCACTGTCACTGAGTACATTAAAGACAGATTGGCAAAAGCTTGGGCATTAGATGAATTGATGAATGTGGGGTGAGTATTGGAAAGTGGCATTGATTGGCAGAACAGACATGCTGCCTCAATTTCTCATGCTCACTGAGTGTTTAGATTTCGATGATGATCTGAGACTGCACAGTGATGCGGCTACTAGAGCCACTGCCTCCCAACTCCGGTGATATGGGTTCAGTCCCATGTGGAGTTCACATATCCCCCCACTCGAGCCAGACTGCCCTGGTTTCTTCCCATTTTCCAAAAATCTGCAGGTTGGCGGGGAAATCAGCCCCTCTTAATTCCTCCTCGTGTGTCATATGTTGAATCTTGTGGAGGTTGGGAACAAATTCAGGGGGAGAAAAACAGTTGAGAAATGGGATTGCACAATGAGCCAACATCAAATCGATGTGCCAAATGGCCTGATTCCATTACCTCAGGAAAAAAAGTAATAACAACTGGAATGGGTTGTATGTTGACACTGAGTTTGCAGATACACATGGGAGCACAAGTAATGATTACAAAGAGAAAACCAAAGATTTTAAATGCACACTTTTATCTCTCACTTTAATCTGTGATGGTACCTCATGGAAGATTCAGTGAGGTAACTCTAAATGTAAAGTGGACTCTTCAGTTTGTGGAAAGTCCATTGAGCAGATTTGAACATCTGGGCATGGGTATTATCAACCAAATTGACAATAATGCAAGGAATAAAGCTGAAACGGCCAAAGTCCTTCTATATATGTAACATAACCATAAGGCAGCATTCAAGGAGTGTTTTATATAGAAATGTCTTCAAGCATTCAGTGATGGAATATGACACCGTAAAAGAGAATGCAAAATCAGATGATGAAGCTATCAATCCAGTTCATTGTTCACCTCATCTGATGCCAGTGACTTTAAGGGATAAACCGAAAGGAACAGCAGATGATCTGGTCAGACGAGATTTTCTGTTCCAGTTAATTGATGACATTTTATGTAAGAAGGATGAGTCACTGGATAGAGTATATGGGTAAATCCTAAAAGCTTTAAATAAAGCTATGAAAAGTGTTTTATGCACTGCCGACAATAAACCCCTATATCGTGCTAAGATTTTTGATGATTTTGAATGAATTTTAGCACCTGAATTGGGATAAATTGTCATAAAATACAACCACTCTAAGGAAGTGTAGCTCGATTTTTTTTTAAAAAAGCAGATTCCATAAATTGGAATTTATGGTTGTAAAATTAAAAACGCTGGGTAGACGAATCTGTGAATCAATGGCCAGGGTTACCCATCCAGAATGGACACTGCAACTGAAGAAGGCCACGGGAAGCCACTTCAGTGTTTTCACTCATATAATCTTGGTGCCTGCCACATTGACCACCGCCAGTGGGCTGATATCGCCTCAAACCGTGCATCTTGGCGCCTCACAGTTCGGCGGGCAGCAACCTCCTTTGAAGAAGACCGCAGAGCCCACCTCACTGACAAAAGACAAAGGAGGAAAAACCCAACACCCAACCCCAACCAACCAATTTTCCCCTGCAACCGCTGCAACCGTGTCTGCCTGTCCCGCATCGGACTTGTCAGCCACAAACGAGCCTGCAGCTGACGTGGACTTTTTACCCCCTCCATAAATCTTCGTCCGCGAAGCCAAGCCAAAGAAGAGAATCATGAACTCAACATTGACTACGGTCTCAGCTCAAAGATGGAGCCTTCACAATGGAGAAGAGGCAACAGCTACAATTCGGAGAGTCAGAGATCATGACGGATGGAGAGACATAATCACCCATGCCAAACGGCGAGGCACCTCAATATGGGCCACCTAGGATCAGATCTACATTTGTTATTTTCCAATAGGAATCCTGTGGGTTGTCAGAAATAGGGGACATAACAGGTGGCTTTAGGTTTTCAAAAGTGCAGGGGGGAAGAAATTCAAGACCATGATGAACATTTGCATGCCTTACTTCAAAGATGAGGTATTGCTAAATAAAGTTAAAGCGAAACTTCAGCAAAAAAGAATTGAGTGGATCATCATAGATCAAAGATCTCCTTTAGATTAAAACCAAGTTGTCAAGATTTAGGAAGGTGCTCAGAGTCACAAGTGTGGCAGAGGTGAAGTGTTCACTGGGCCTTTGCCAATATCTATCGCATTCATCTGTAAGCCATGCTGAAACCACTCCGATTTAAATCAGAAAAGTTGACAATAATTCCCATGGTGAAAATAAATACTGGTCCCAGACACACCTGTTCTTAGTTACTATAATCTACATGAAATGAGTCTGAAATTGAGCTTGGTGCGAATGGACAATGTGTTGCCAATGTAGCCAGAGAGATGAGATATGCACAGCTTGAGAAAGAGCTCTCAGTAATTAATTTTGCCTTATGATAAGTTTTAGCCGACAGCATCGAATCCACACTGCTGAAGATCCAACTGCGCTGGGTAGGTCATGTCTCCAGAATGGAGGACCATCGCCTTCCCAAGATCGTGTTCTATGGCGAGCTCTCCACTGGCCACTGTGACAGAGGTGCACCAAAGAAGAGGTACAAGGACTGCCTAAAGGAATCTCTTGGTACCTGCCACATTGACCACCGCCAGTGGGCTGATCTAGCCTCCAACCGTGCATCTTGGTGCCTCACAGTTCGGCGGGCAGCAACCTCCTTTGAAGAAGACCACAGAGCCAACCTCACTGACAAAAGACAAAGGAGGAAAAACCCAACACCCAACCCCAACACACCAATTTTCCCTTGCAACCGCTGCAACCGTGTCTGCCTGTCCCGCATCGGACTTGTCAGCCACAAACGAGCCTGCAGCTGACGTGGACATTACCCCTCCATAAATCTTCATCCGCGAAGCCAAGCCAAAGAAAGAGAAAGATCCGCTCCGTAAACGGTTATATGGTTATGATAAGTTTAACCCACATGGATCTAAGCAGGACATGGTGAATCTTTAAATAGGTCATCGATGGTTGAAAACAAATATTCTCCAAAGCACGATAATGGATGAAGTGTTTTGACTTGAAACGTTGATTATTCTTTTTCTCCCATTGATGCTGCTCAACCCACTGACTAACTCCAGCTGATTTTTTTTTTGCTCCAGATTCCAGCATCTAGTGTTTCGCTTGTCTTCAGAGAAAAACAAGCGGGAGCATGCCCTAGTTGCGCAAATGCTTCATTGACTTTTAAATGATCTATTTCTCTGTTTTAACTTTTAAATATGAAATAATGTAAGGTATTAAAGTTGCATGCTTTATATTCACTTAAATTTACATTGCGTTACTATTGGGATTACGGTACATTTCCTGATTATCCAAAAACCACTTATCCAAAATGATCAGTTATCCAAAAAAAATTTGGTGGCAACCTGACATCACAAGTTGAAAAAAATGATATTTTCTTAAATTTATGCATTCATCTTATTTTGTAAGCATAGATCATGTTTTTCTTTGTCAGAATTAAACATTATTTCATGCTTGAAAAACCTTCCATTGTCTTTTTTTGATATTGTTTAACCACTGGTACAAGTATTCTGTTGATGCTACTGGGCCTGCTTAAAGCAGTTTCTCAGTTATCCCAAAAATCCAGTGAACTGAAAAACATCCAGTCCCAAGCATTTCAGATAATCGGAAGCATACTATATAATTGCATTATTATTGGGCTCCTCTTGACATGCCAGAATGAATTCTGTACATTATAGTGGGGTTGTTTTTTAATAATTGCTTCTAAAACAGGGACCTTTTTTTTACCACATACCTCCAAAAGAACCAATCTTATTCCACTGCTTGCCTCTTCATGTGAGCTACCAATCAAGTGTGTCAATTAAAAACTGGGATTAGGATGAGAAACAAGGGATGCCACTGAGAGAGCGAATGTGGTTTCAATATATTTGTGTTATACCTCAGAGTGAATTGGCCGTGACAGGCTTTGTGAAGACCGAAAGTCATCAAAAGCATTTGACATTGTGTATTGGCACTAGGTTTTTGATTTACCTCATAACCATTTCATTCATCTTTTGTATTAGACAGTATTTCTTGTGTTGGAAATTGGCTCTGAATACTAATACCATTTTCCCCCAAGCACTGGTTGAAGACTGGTTCTTCCTTGATAGGAAACAGTTGACTGCCACATTACTTCCACCAGCAGCTACCTCTCCAACGCTTGAGTCCTGCAGGCCTATTTTTTCCATCTATCGCCTTGCTGCAAGCAACGTTTCAAAGTCTGTACCCAAACTATTCTGCAGGAGATGATGTATCAATGGAAGGCAGCATAAAAAGAGAAATTAGAGAAGTGTGCAATAAGGGAACAGCAGTCATCATGGGAGACTTTAATTGGACAAGCCAAATTAGTAAAAATACTGAGGAGGAGGAATTCCTTGAATGTTTACGGGACAGTTATCTAGACCAATATGTTGAGGAACCAACTCGGGAGCAGGCCATTTTAGACTGGGTATTATGCAATGAAAAGCGGCTAATCAGCAATCTTGTTGTACGAGGCCCTTTGGGTAGGAGCAATCACAATATGATCAAATTCTCACTCGACATGGAGAGTGAAGAAATTAAAAACGAGACTAAGGTTCTGAATTTAAATAGAGGGAATTATGATGGTATGAGATGGGAGTTGAGTAAGATTGATTGGGTGGTGTTTATGGGGGGGGGGGGGGTTTGACGGTGGATTGACAATGGAAAGCATTCAAAGATCTAATGGAAGAATTGAAATAGTTTATATCGGTTTGGCATAAAAATAAACCAAAAAAGGTGACTCAACCGTGGATAACAAGGGAAATTAGAGACAGCATTAGGTCCAAAGAGAGAGCATATCAATTGGCCAAAAAAAGTACCAAATCTGAAGACTGGGAACAGTTCAAGATGCAGCAAAGGAGGACAAAGGGATTAATCAAGAGGGCAAAAATAAATTACGAAAGTAAGCTTGCGGCAAACATAAAAACCAACTGCAAAAGCTTTTATAGATATGTAAAGAGGAAATGATTGGTGAAATCCAGGGTAGGTCCCTTGCAGTCAGAATCAGGGGAATACATAATGGGGAATAAGGAAATGGCAGACCAATTAAATTCTTACTTTAGTTCTGTTTTCACAAGAGAGGATACAAATAACCTCCCAAGGATGTTGGGAAACATAGAGACTAATGCAAGGGAGGAACTGAAAGAAATCAGTATCTCTAAGGACATGGTCTTGTGGAAATTGAAGGGATTGAAGGCCGATAAATCCCAAGGGCCTGATAATCTACATCCTAGGGTACTTAAAGAAGTGGATTCCAGAACTCGATAGACTCAGGATCAGTACCCATGGATTGAAGGGTGGCTAATGTTACCCCACTATTTAAAAAGGGGGGTAGAGAAAAAGCAGGGAATTATAGGCCAGTGAGCCTTACATCAGTAGTGGGCAAAATGATGGAATCCATTATTAAGGATGTTTTCTTTGGCTTGGCTTCGCGGACAAAGATTTATGGAGGGGGTAAATGTCCACGTCAGCTGCAGGCTCGTTTGTGGCTGACAAGTCCAATGCGGGACAGGCAGACATGGTTGCAGCGGTTGCAGGGGAAAATTGGTTGGTTGGAGTTGGGTGTTGGGTTTTTTCTCCTTTGTCTTTTGTCAGTGAGGTGGGCTCTGCGGTCTTCTTCAAAGAGGGTTGCTGCCCGCCGAACTGTGAGGTGCCAAGATGCACGGTTTGAGGCGATATCAGCCCACTGGCGGTGGTCAATGTGGCAGGCACCAAGAGATTTCTTTAGGCAGTCCTTGTACCTCTTCTTTGGTGCACCACTGTCACGGTGGCCAGTGGAGAGCTCGCCATATAACACGATCTTGGGAAGGCGATGGTCCTCCATTCTGGAGACGTGACATACCCAGCGCAGTTGGATCTTCAACAGCGTGGATTCGATGCTGTCGGCCTCTGCCATCTCGAGTACTTCAATGTTAGGGATGAATTCGCTCCAATGAATGTTGAGGATGGAGCGGAGACGACGCTGGTGGAAGCGTTCTAGGAGCCGTAGGTGATGCCGGTAGAGGACCCATGATTCGGAGCCGAACAGGAGTGTGGGTATGACAACGGCTCTGTATACGCTAATCTTTGTGAGGTTTTTCAGTTGGTTGTTTTTCCAGACTCTTCTTCCAAAGGCGCTATTTGCCTTGGCGAGTCTGTTGTCTATCTCGTTGTCAATCCTTGCATCTGATGAAATGGTTCAGCCGAGATAGGTAAACTGGTTGACCGTTTTGAGTTTTGTGTGCCCGATGGAGATGTGGGGGGGCTGGTAGTCATGGTGGGGAGCTGGCTGATGGAGGACCTCAGTTTTCTTCAGGCTGACTTCCAGGCCAAACATTTTGGCAGTTTCTGCAAAACAGGACGTCAAGCGCTGAAGAGCTGGCTCTGAATGGGCAACTAAAGTGGCATCGTCTGCAAAGAGTAGTTCACGGACAAGTTGCTCTTGTGTCTTGGTGTGAGCTTGCAGGCGCCTCAGATTGAAGAGACTGCCATCCGTGCCGTACCGGATATAAACAGCGTCTTCATTGTTGAGGTCTTTCATGGCTTGGTTCAGCATCATGCTGAAGAAGATTAAAAAGAGGGTTGGTGCAAGAACGCAGCCTTGCTTCACGCCATTGTTAATGGAGAAGGGTTCAGCGAGCTCATTGCTGTATCTGACCCGACCTTGTTGTTTTCGTGCAGTTGGATAACCATGTTGAGGAACTTTGGGGGGCATCGATGCACTCTAGTATTTGCCAAAGCCCTTTCCTGCTCACGGTGTCGAAGGCTTTGGTGAGGTCAACAAAGGTGATGTAGAGTCCTTTGTTTTGTTCTCTGCACTTTTCTTGGAGCTGTCTGAGGGCAAAGACCATGTCAGTAGTTCCTCTGTTTGCGCGAAAGGCGCACTGTGATTCTGGGAGAACATTCTCGGCGACACTAGGTATTATTCTATTTTGGAGAATCCTAGCGAAGATTTTTCCTGCAATGGAGAGCAGCGTGATTCCCCTGTAATTTGAGCAGTCTGATTTCTCGCCTTTGTTTTTGTACAGGGTGATGATGATGGCATCACGAAGGTCCTGAGGCAGTTTTCCTTGGTCCCAACAAAGCTTGAAAAACTCATGCAGTTTGACATGCAGAGTTGTAAGGCTCCAGCTCCCTTAAGGATGTAATAGTGGAGCATATGATTAGCAGAGAAGGGATCGGACAGAGTCAACATGGATTTACAAATGGTAATTGTGCTTGACAAATCTATTGGAATTCTTTGAGATGGTGACAGGTAAAATAGATGGGGGAGAGCCAGTGGATGTGGTGTACCTGGATTTCCAAAAGGCCTTCGATAAGGTCCCACATAAATGACTGACATGCAAAATCAAGGCTCATGGGATTGGGGGCAAAGTATTGATGTGGATTGAGAACTGGCTGGCAGATAGAAGACAGAGAGTTGGGATAAACGGCTCATTTTCTGAGTGGCAGGTGGTGACCAGTGGGGTACCACAGGGATCTGTACTGATCTCCAGCTGTTCACAATTTACATCAATGATCTAGATGAGGGGATTGGATGTAATATCTCCAAATTTGCAGACGACACTAAGCTAGGAGGGGATCAGGAAGCTCCAGTGTGATTTGGATAAATTGGGGGATTGGGCAGATACATGGCAAATGCACTACAATGTGGATAAACGTGAGGTTATCCACTTTGGTAATACAAACCGGAGGGCAGATTACTATTTGAATGGCAATAGATTGGGAGATGGGGAAGTGCAGAGAGACCTAACAGGTACAGCAGGCAGTTAAAAAGGCAAATGGTATGTTGGCCTTCATATCAAGAGGGTTTGAGTATAGGAATAAGGATACCTTAGGGCAGCTGTACAGAGCCTTGGTGAGACCACACCTGGAGTATTGTGTGCAGTTTTGGTCACTTTATCTGAGGAAGGATGTTCTTGCAATGGAGGGAGTGCAAAGGCGATTCACCAGGCTAATACCTGGAATGGCAGGAATAACTTATGAGGAAAGATTGCGCAATTTGGGGTTGTACTTGCTGGAGTTTAGAAGATTGAGAGGGGATCTCATAGAGACATATAAAATTCTGGCAGGACTGGACAGAATGGATGCGGAAGGAATTTTTTCAATGGTGGGGGAGTCCAGAACCCAGGGCCATGGTTCGAGGATAATAGGCAAACCATTTAGAACCGAGATGAATTTCTTTACCCAGAGGGTGGTGAATCTGTGGAATTCATTGCCACAGAGAGCAGTAGAGGCAGGTTCATTGAATATATTTAAGAGGGAATTAGATATATTTCTTCAGTATAAGGGAATTAAAGGTTACGGAGAGAAGGTGGGGATGGGGTACTGAACTTTAAGAATGGCGGAGCAAGCTCAAAGGGCCGAATGACCTACTCCTGCTCCTATCTTCTATGTTTCTGACCTCCAGCTTATCCCAATTTCACCACTGTACTCTGACACAAAATTGAGATGGATGCAGGGAGAATTCTGACATGCTCCCTTTAATATAATCCAACATTCAATGTTTCCCAAAGTTCAAATGAGTATAATGAGCTGTTTACATATTTATAAAGTTTGAATGTCAAGGACAAGTTAAGCCAGTGTATTAATATACTGGAACATCATTAATTTAAAGCATCTGTAATGAAGTTCAGTGGTCCAATGTGAAGCTTTATAGTCATCTCAATATCACTGTAGCTGTAATTACAAAAAGATCAGAAAATTAAATGAACCCTGTACATTTAAATATTTCAGAGTGGGCAGGATCTGATTACACATTGGAGACACATGAGAACATGGAATCTGAAGCAAAATACAAATTGCTGGAGAAACTCAGAGCATCATCAGTTTTGATCAAGAGAAGTGGTCTGTCAATATTTTCAAGAAAGAGGGGGCATTTCTCTCCATGAATATTGCCTGACCTTCTGAGTTGCTTTAGTGGTTTGTTTTTGCTCTCATTACCCGTTCTTCTACGCAGTATTCTAATTTCTATATTCTGCAATTTTCATTTAGTGCAGATTGGTGAAACTCCATGCCAGGATATTGCAAGTAGATGGTTGGATGGTGTTAAAAGGATCGTTTCATGGCCTTAACATTTGATACAATGACAATAACAGCAACAACAAGATAGCACAGTGATTGACACAAAACTATTACAGCACCAGCTCCCCTGGTTCAAATCCAGTGGACTCATAAGGAGTCTGTACACGCTCTCCATGTCAGTGTGGTTTCTTCTGGGCATTCTGGTTTCCTCCCACATTCCAAAGGTGTACAGGGTTAACAGGTTAATTGGTTGCATGGGTGTATTTGGGCTGCAATAATTGACACTGCCCAAATAAGATGACCGCAAAAAAATGCTAGTCAAAAGTTGGCTTGTTGAGGTTATCTTAAAGGGAAAGAGAGGTGAAACAATTGAAAAAGATGGGAGTTCAGAAAAATTTAGAAACGGCTGAAGCAATGTTAAATACTTGAAAGAATAAAAATATGTTTTAAAAGATTTCAAAATTATGAAGCAACTTGAAAATGCACCAGACTGCTTTGATTTAATTAAAACCATGGATATATTTAAAAATAAAGAAATATAATCTTTCAAATCCTCCATGATGACATGATCTACTAGAAATATCAACCAAACTACCAGACATGAAGTGCATTAGGTTCCTGAAGTCAGCAACATGCAAGACACACTTGGAATAGAACATAGAACAATACAACACAGTACAGGCCTTTCTGCCCTCAATGTCATGCTGACCCATATATTTCTTCTTTTAAAAAACTATTTAAACCCTCCCTACCCCATAAACCTCTATTTTTCTTTCATCCATGTGTCTGTCTAAGAGTCTCTTAAATGCCCCCAATTTTTTAGCCTCCAACCCCGGCAAGGCATTCGAGGTACCCACAACTCTCCGCATTAAAAATTTAAAAAATATTACTTCTGATGGCTCCCCTAAACTTTCCTCCCTTAACTTTGTACATACGTCCTCTGGTGTTTGATGATCCTGCCCTGTGAACCAGGTGTTTGCTGTCCACCCTATCTATGCCTTTCATAATTTTGTAGACCTCTCATCCTTCTACACTCCAAAGAAAAAAAATCACAGCTCAGCCTCATAACACTGGTTTCCCAATCCAGGCAACATCCTGATAAATCTCCTCTGCACCCTCTCCATAGCTTCCACATCTTTCCTGTAAGATGAGAAAGTGTTTTTCCAGGACCATTGAGTGGATTTACATAAATACAAGTTAAAATAGTTAAAATATTAAAGTGTACACAGTAAACGTCTACGGTACACTATTCACATATGTTCTGGGAATTCAAAAGCCTGATGGCTTAGGGACTAAAACTGTTGTCCAATCTGGATGTAAGACCCCAAGTGTATTACAGTACCTCCTACCAGATGGCAGAAGGGAGAAAAGTCTACATAAAGGGTGTGAGGAGTCCTTCACAATGTTTAGTGCTTCCGCATGCATCGTGTGTTGTAGACATCCTTCATGGTATGAAGAGAGTCTCCAATGATCTTTTCCACTGAATTCACTGTCCTCTCCAAGGTCTTGCAATCTGAGGTGGTACAGATTCCAAACCAGGAGGTGATGCATTTGCATAGGATGCTCTCGATATGTCCTCTGAAGAATGTAGTGAGGATGGAGGGTTGGAGATGAATTTTCCTCAGCCTTTGAAGGAAATAGAAGTGCTGCTGGGCTTTTTTGGCTGTGGAGGTGGTGTTAAGGGACCAGGTGAGATTCTCCACCAAGTGCACTCCAAGAAAGTTGATACTCTTGATGAACTCAACGGTGGAGCCACCAATGGTCACCAGAGAGTAATCTCCCTGGGCCCTCCTGAAGTTGACAGCCATCTCTTTTGTTTTATTGATGTTCAGATACAGGTTGTTGGCTCTGCACCAGTTAGCGATTGCACCTCTTCTCTGTACACTGACTCATCTTTCTTACTGATCAGGCCCACCACGGTTGTGTCGTCAGCAAACTTGGTCACATGATTCGAGCTGTGTTTTGCTGTACATTTATGGGTCAGTAGAGTGAACAGCAGTGGGGTCAGCAGGCAGCCCTGGGGGGCCCCCGGGGTCAGTGTGATGGCCTTGGAAGCGTTGATTCCGATCCAGACGGCTTGAGGGCTCCCCAACAAGAAGTCAACACCTCCAATTGCAGAGGTAGGTGTTTAGACCCAGCAGGCTCAACTTCCTTATCAGGTACTGAGGTATGAATGTTAAACTGAAGTCAATAAACAGCATTTGAACATGTGTGTCCTAATTTTCCAGGTGGGTGAGGGCTAGACGGAGGGCAGTGGTGATGGCATCATCTGCAGAACATTTGGATCTGTATGCGAACTGCAGGGGGTCCAGTGACTGGGGCAGCAGGAGCTTGATGTGCCCCATGATGAGCATCTCAAAGCACTTCATGACGGTAGACATGAAAGTGACAGGGCAGAAGTCATTAAAGCAGGATACATACAACTTCTTCGGCAAGGGGACAATGGTGGTGGTTGTGAAGTATGTTGGGACCACAGTGCATCTCAGGGAGATGTCAGGAAGAACATCTGCCACATGTGCCGCACATTCCCTGAGCACTCTGCCGGGAATGTTGGCTGCTTTCCGTACGTTGACCTTACCTAATACTCTCCTCACATCGACCACGGTAAGATACAGCTCTTGATCATTTGGAGGAAAGGTGGTCTTCTTCGCAGCAACTTTGTTTTTCACTTCAAATTGTGCATAGAAGTTGTTCAGTGCATGTGGAAGGAGGCATCACCAGCACAGGTAGATGGTGTAGTCTTGTGACTGCCCTTCCACATGCATTGTATATCTTGCTGACCAGGAAATGACTGTGAATGCACTGGGAAAGAGCACGTTTTGCTTCCCTGATGGCCTTGGACAGCTTGGCTTTTGCAGTAGCTAGGGCTACCTTGTCACCCACTTTGAAGGCAGAGTCTCCGTTCATCAGCAACATGTGCCCCTCCACAGTCTGACTCGAATGAGTGCCGATGGTCTTGGGCACAGTGACTGTCATCAGAACACTTACTAATGTAGCTGGTCACTGATGCCAAATACTTCTCCACAATGATGCAGGTGACATGCGTTGCTACTTCCTTGAAGATCATCTCTGGTTCACTTGATAGCATCCAATCCCAAACATCAACAAGCTGCTCCAACCCTTCTGATGCCATTGGATGTGGATAGACTATTTCCGTTAAGAGGAGGAAAGATTAAAACAAGAGGACATGAGTTAAGAATTAAGGGGCAGAGGTTTAGAGGTAACATGAGGGGGAACTTCTTTACTCAGAGAGTGGTGGACGTGTGGAACGAGCTTCCGGGAGAAATAGTGGCGGCGGAGTCAATTGTATTATTTAAGAAAAGGTTGGACGGGTATATGGATGAGAAGAAGATGGAGGGTTATGGGCATTGTGCAGGGAGGTGGGACTAGAGAGGGGTGTTTGGTTCGGTGCGGACTAGAAGGGCCTAATGGCCTGTTTCCGTGCTGTAATTGTTATGTTATATGTTATGTTATAATATGTACAGCTTGTTGTCCACCAGCTACATACTTATCTTGGAGCTTCAGATGCACTGTACACTCTCTGCCAAATGCTCACCAGATCCATCCAACTCTGAATAGAGAGCTCAGCCACTTGATTGACCAAGTTGGTCTCTTTGCTGAGCAGGCCTCATGCCTGCTGGCCATACCAGAATTATCCCCAGAAATGAATACCAGATATGTGTAGACACAGATGTGAGCACCAGTCACACCGAATGGAAGTTCATGAGACTCCAGAGCGGATCTTGCTCACTGATGCATCTTTGATTATTGACGGAGAGAGTTTTTCCCTGAGGAATGGAGCCAGAGAAATCAGAGACAGGATCAGAAATCACCTTGATGTGTGGATTGATTAGAGAAAGCCAGTGTCAATTTGTTAAAGGCAAATTTCCCTTGCTAACTTGATGACATTTTTTGATCAATTATAAAAGCCAATGAGAGAAAAACAGTTGATGTAAAATATGTGGACTTCCAAAGGCATTTGATAAGATGTGGCATAATAGGATTGTCATCAAGACTGAAGGCCATGGGATAAGAGCGGATGAAGCAGCATAGAAAATTGAAAGGAAGTAAAGAGTAGCAGCGAGCATATGTTTATCAGACTGGAGAGAATTGTATGGTGGGGTAATTACCGACACAACTGCTTTTCTTTTTTCTGCCCAGAGGCAGAACTTGCAGATTAACACAGGAACATAATGAACTGTGATGAGGATCACAAAGGACTTCAAGGAAATAGAGGCAGAGGTGGCAGGTGAAGGTTAATGATGAGAGAAGCAAAGTTCTGCAGGAAAAATGAAAAGATGTAATATCATCGAGATGGCACAATTGAAGCGATGCAGGGGAGAAGGATATGTATGCTCATGTTTCATTGAAAGTGGCAATCCCGGTTGTGGTTAAAATTTGAATATGGGATCTTGGGTTTTATAAAGAGAATCATCACGTTCAAGAGCAAGGAAGTCACGATGGGCCTTCGAAAAAACACTGTCATACTACTGAAAAGAATGTGAAGCTTTGACAAGATTGCAAACAAGATGCACTGTAATGATTCCAAGAATGGGAAATACTTTGGTCCTCAGACTGCTAAATGAAATGGGAAGACATTCTGTGCTGGAGGTAAGAGAAATCTTATCTGCAGATGTGGAAAAAGTGACCCATCCGTTACTTTATCAATCATTATTATTGTTCACGGCCGCTTTGTGCTGAAATGAACTTGTGACGCTGATATCAAAGCTTTGCCTGATTTACCAAAAATCAGTGCTCCCAGAAGAGATGACAGATCTGACCCAGCTTCTTGCCACAAGCCATAGTTTACAGTGTTGCTTCATTTATTTGCTTGCTCTGCCCACTGCGATATCTCCTTCTGCTTCATTTGTTGCAATTGAATCAATCTGCTCCCAGGCTTTGCCAATGCCACTTTGTCGTCAAATTATTCAGGCTAGGGAAGACCATCCCTCTAATTTTTTTCCTCACTTCTGAAAGCACCCTGCTGAGGATCAACAGTCACTCCCTTGGAACAATGTAAAATGTATTAAATGAACATAATCTTCAGTGAGCGATTTAACACCATGGTCAACTATACAGAACTGAAGGTTGACTGGTCTGATACTTAGAATCAGCTGTTTGTCGTGCGAGGAGAGGCTGGACAAGTTAAACTTCTCTCTACTGGTATTTAGAAAGGTGAAAGGCAATTTGACAAGAGTGCGCAGTTTCCTTCTGGGGAGGAATTGAATACTTGGAGTCACTGTAAAAATACAGACCGAGATCAGGTGATTTTTGTTTCTCAGAGATAGTTAAAGTGTAGAATTTCCTTCCTCAATAAGCAGTAGAAGTAGACTTTGAATGTTTTAAGGCATTAAATTGTTGGTATATTCTCAATAAACAAGGGGTTTGAAAGGTTACCAGGGATTGGCAGGGATGTGGAACTGCACAAGGACAGCTTCTTCCCCGCTGCCATCAGATTCCTGAATGATCAATGAACCAAAGACACTGCCTTCCTTTGACTTTATGTGTACTATTTTTATTTATTGTTGTAAGGTGGTTTATATGAATGTTTACTCTGTGATGATGATGCAAAACAACAAATTTCATGGCTTGTTCGTGACAATAAATTCTGATTCTGATTAGGCTTAATCACAATTAATGTGCTGAAGGTGAGAAGGGCAGCGTGGCCTGCGCCTCCGTCTCAGATGAAGTATTTTAAGTGGATTGCCTTTTGTATGTAACCACTGTCAGAGTTAGAGTCGTACAGCATGGATACAGGTCGATCGGCTCACCATATCGATGCCTACCAGTGGGCAGTCATCTGCATTAATCTGACCTGTAACCTCCAATGCCCAGACAATCCATGTGCTTATTCGGACGATTTTTAAAAGCTTTCCGAGACTATGTTTGACCAATCTTTCTGCCAATGCAATTCAGGTACTTACCATTCTCTGGCTGATAAAGGAAGCCTTCTGATCAGATTTTTGATTTCAGATTAAGATTTATTATCTTACATACTGTGGGCATGGCAGAATTACCACTTATTGGTAGTGCAAAAAAAACGTACACATGTAGAAAAATAAAGAACTGTAAACAGATAATAAATATAAACAAACTGACCTTGCAATTCAGAGAGAATTTAAAAAATCAATGAAGTCCACAAGTAAGGGTCCTTAAATGAGTCCCTGATTGAGTGTGTTGTTGATGAGTCTGATGGTTGAGGGGTAGCAGTTGTTCCTGAACCTGTGGGTATGAGTCTTGAGGCACTTGTACCTCTTCTGATGGCAGCAGTGAGAACAAAGCGTATGCTGGGTGATATGGATCCTTGATGATTGCTGGTGCTCTCCAATGGCAGTGTACCCTGTAGATGCCCTGAGCTGTGTCCACTACCTTTTGGAGGCCTTTACACTCAGGCCATAATCAGACCGTGATGCAGTTGGTCAGCACACTTTCCACCATACCTCTGTAGAAATTTGCCAGGGTTTCTGGTGTCATACTAAACCTCCACAAACTCCTGAGAGAGTAGAGGTGCTGATGTGCTTTCTTCACGATACCAATAGTGTGTTCAGTCCGGGAATGTCCTGCCGAGATAGTGACTCCCAAGAACATAAATTTGCTCACCCACTTCACCTCTGATCCCACAATGATCACTGGATTAAATGCCTCTGTCTTTCCTTTCCTGCAGTCCTTAGTTGTGATAGTACAGATCTATCACCAATGTATATAGTGTATATAGTTACAGTATCTAGACTGTGCTTACAGCGATTGGCTGAGAAATAAGTCACGCCTACTGTCTGGGCCTTAAAGGGTTGTGTCCCTAGCCAGGTCGGATCATTCCGGACTGGTCGGCAATCTGTGAAGAGCTCCTGTCTTTTGCTAATCAAAGCCTTGGTTTGGATCAACAAGTCTTTGATTCTTTCGACGAGCTCTACATTAGTTTTAGTGACATTGAGTGTAAGGTTGTTGTTCACCATTCAGCCAAGTTTTCACTCTCCATCCTGTACTCTTCCTTTATCCAACGCACTACCATGATATCATCAACAAATATGTAGATGGTGTTATTGTCGAACTGATCCACACAGTACTAGGTGTAAAGTGAGTAGAGCAGGGGGCTAAGAACACAGCTCTGTGATGTTCTTGAACTGATGGAGATTGTGGAGGAGATGTTCTTACCAGTCCTCACTGATTGTCGACTGGAGGTGAGGAAATCCACAATCCAATTACACAGTGAGGTGTTGAGTCCCAGGTCTTGGATTTTGCTGATCAGTTTTGAAGGGACGATTATGTTAAATGCCGAACTGTAGTTGATAAAGAGCATTCTGATGTATGTCCAGGTGTTCCAGGGCTTTGCGTAGACCAGTGAGATAGCATCCACTATTGACCTGTCTCTCTGATATTCAAACTGGAATGTATAGCTGATATGCTTCAATACCAGCCTTTAAAAACACTTCATCACTGTTGATGTAAGTGCTACTGGTCAACAGTCATTAAGACAGGTTACCTCATTCTTCTTGGCACCAGTATGATTGATGCCTGTTTTAAATAAGTGGGTGCCATATACTGCTGGAGATAGATATTGAAGATATCCTTGAATACGTTGGTAAGTTGGTGTAGTGTGAATTCTAGAAGGTCATGTGACCTCTCCAGCGAGCCTGAGATCGTAAGTGACCTCACCTGCCATACAAGGGTTAAATCTTTCTACCTGGGAGGCTGATGTGTGATTGGTTCTTGCAGCTGACGTTTGATTGGGTGTCAATCAACTGTTAAATCTGCCCACAGGTGAGGCTGAGCAGGTCACATGATCAGACCTTGCATTGAAAAGCCATGTGTGGAACCATGTTTGGTCCTTTTTTTGTTTTGCTGCTGCCTCAGCACTGAAGTCCAGGCTGCTGGCCATGGGTGGGCATTGGAGGATTGACTGCAATGAGTCTGTTTCAGATCCCATGCCATGGTCAATGCTGGAAAGTTCATTTGACCAATGTCACTTGACTTACTTGTTGGTTGTAATGGACTTACTGTTCCTTAGTGTGGTGTGCCTGTGGATTGTGCGTTTGACCCTTGCTTTCTCAAACAAAATTTCAGATTTATTGTCAAAGTTCTTACACAGCATCATATGCAACCCGAGATTCCTTTTTCCTGTGGGCGCAGCAGAATTACCACTAATTGGTAGTGCAAAAAATAAACTGGACACAGCGTAAACATTCAAACAAAGAACTGTAAACATATAACAAATGTAAAAAAACTGACTGTGCAATGCAGAGAGAACAAAAAAAATCAACAAAGTGCACAAGTACGAGTCCTCAAATGAGTCTCTGAATGAGTTTCTCACTGAGGAATCTCGTGGTGGAGGGATCTGGTGGTGCAAGTCTTTTCTGATGGCAACAGTGAGAACAGAGCATGTGCTGGGTGGTGTGGATCAGTGATGAATGCTGCTGCTCTCTGATGGCAGTGTTCCCTGGAGATGTTCTCAATGGTGGGAAGGGTTTTCCCTGTGATGTGCTGTGTCCACTACCTTTTGGAGGCAGGGTCGGCGCCAGAATACGTCTTAGTGTGGGGCATGAGGATAACTGTGGTGGACACAATCTGATGGTCGAAAACACGCTCAGTCAGTGGGGGGGGGGGGGTGGTGGTGGTGCCTACCTGCCTACCCTGAATCTCCTCAGTGTAGCAGCAGACAAATGCGCTGCTTATATTGCGTGGAGACTAGTGACGCCAGGGGCGAACAATGCTTGGCGCACGCTGGTGATGCTAGTGCTGAAGATAGCAGCGTTGGGGGGCTCAATGGCTGTGAGTGGGCGGGAGGTCACAATTCTTTGTTTGGAGTGGGGGGAATGCCCGCAAATGCGCCCCCCCGGCACCGACCCTGTTTGGAGGGCATTACACTCAAAGGTATTGGTGTTCCAATACCAGATTTTCTACCACACCTCTGTAGAAATTTTCCAGGGTTTCTGATGTCATACCAAACCTCCACAAACTCCTAAGGAACTGGAGGCACTTTGGCAGCGATTTACTTACACCTGACGTCTAGTTGTTTGTGAATTATTCCAGATTGGTCTGTGTGAGTGTGTGTCTCTTTATGAATTCCCCTGTGCATAAATAAAGCCCATCCTTGATTCTCTTTGAATCCATCAAACCTATTCTTGAACACAACATTTGGCGCTGTGAGCACAGATTTTTAATACTCGGCCAGGCCAGATGCTTTCCTCTGCAGCACACACGTTATACTCAGATAAAAAAAGGATGGGATCATCAGGCCATGTGGGGATGCGGAGGAATGGTTCTTCGCTGATACTGTCTTCCAGTCAGGCATAGAAGGCGTTGAGTTCCTCTGGGAGTAAAGCTTTGCCGTCTGCTACTTCACCGGATTTGGTTTTGTAGCAGATCTCCAAATTTATGATCCCTTACCCTGAATCTAAATACCTAAGATTCACCATGACCTTGACAAGAATGTCTACGGAGAGGAGATTTCCTTATAGGGGAGACGCTAATGCTGGGAATCAAAAATAAATATAAAAATCAGACATGAGATGAGGTGTGTTTGTTTTCCTCTCAGAAGTTATGTTCCCTTTAATCAACCTGATCTATGCACCTCAGAATTTTGCATATCTCTAACATGTGTTCTTGTAACCTCCTCCCTTGGGGAAAAAAGACCTCGTCTCACCAGTCTCTCCTCATTACAGTAATGCTCTACAGCTGCCTGGCGAATCTCCTTTATCTACCACGCCCACCACTCCAGCCTTATCACTATCACATCCTACATCTCTACTCCTGCTGAGGTCTGATCCAATGTTTTAAAAAGCTGGAGCATAACCTTCCTACTCTTGTAATGTCCTTAGTAATGAAGGCCAGTAACCCCATCACATCCTGCACTGCTTGCTTCAAGAATCTTTGGGCCTGCACATTGATCTTCAATAATCCCTGGGACATTACCATTCATGGTGTATGTCCTCGTCTAATGACTACTCCCAAAATGTATCACCTCACACTTATCATGATCATCTGCCACTTCTCACCCAGTAGCCGAAGATGACCTCCCTACACCGCCAACCACACCATAAACCTAACAAATTTTTCAAGCCTATTCATCAGTCTCCTCCATCCACATCCAAATCATTCATGTGTATTATAGACATCAAGGGTCCCAGAACCAATCCCCACCAAACATCACTGGTCACAGACATTAAATCTCAAACACAGCCTTCTATCATCACCTACCATCTCATATTGCCAATTTTTGATCCAATTTGCTAACTTGTCAAGGAATCCATGGGCACCGAACCATTAGGCCTTATCTCCCAGGATGGACCATGCCAAAGGCATTATTTAAATCCATGTAAACCACATCTACTGCACTCCTCTCATCATTACATTTGTTACAGCTTCAAAAAATTCAATCAGATTAGTCAGTCATGATCTTCCCATGACAAAGCCAGATCTAGATCAGTTGGCAAGTGGGCCAAGGAGTGGCTGGTGGAATTTACTGATGATTCAGAGGCGTTAGACTTTGTCAAGTCAAATTGAGTCTGACTTACACAGTAAATTGCAAGGCTCTTGGAGAGTGCTGTAGACCTCAGGGTAGAGTCCATATTTGCCTATAAGTGGCAAATCAGGTAAATGGGTGAAGAAGGTATTTGGCATGGTTGCTTTGGCGGGATGTTGAGCACAAAATTGAGGTTTGTGATTCAACTGCAAAAGGTATTGGTGTGACCATACTTTGAGTGCTGTGTGCAGTTCTGGTCATCAGCTACAGGAAGGTTATAATTCAGAGGAAATTCACTAAGATATTACTTTGGCCAGGGAGCTTGAGGTATAAAGAGAGGTTAGATAGACTTGGTCTTTCTTCCCTAGAGCGAAAGAGGGTGAAAAGCTTATAAAATTATCCAGGGCATAGATGAAATGAATACTCTCAGTGTTTTTTTGCCCCTCCGAGTAGACGATGCTAGAACTAATGGGTATAAGGTGAGAGGAAAGAATTTTAAGAGGGATAAAAGGGCCATTTTTTAATTTCAAGAGATGGTCCATATCTAGAACGAGGTACTAGAGGAAACTATAAAAGTGAGCACTGTTTAGATGTCCAAAAGACATTTGAACCGATACATAGATTGGAAGGGTTTAGAAGGATATGAACCAAATGCAGGTGTATCTTTCTTTAGGATCGGGTATACAAGCATTTAGCCATGGATTGATGTGGGATAGTCAATATGGGTTTATGGTGGTAGGTCGTGTTTACCCAATTTTATAGTTTTTTTTGAAGCAGTTACCAGGAAAGTTGATAAAGGAAAGGCTTTGGATGTTGTCTGCTTGGACTTTAGTAAAGCATTTGACAAGGTTCTACATGGGACGTTCATCTGAAAGGTTCAGATGCTAGATATTCGTGGGGAGGTGGTCAACTGGATTCAACACTATCTACATGGGAGAAGCTAGAAAGTAGTGGGGGATGATGTTTCAATGACTAGAGACCTGGACTAGTGGTGGTCCCTCAGGGATCAGTGCTGGGACCATTGTTGTTTGTCATCTATATCAATGATCTGGATGATATGTGGTAAGTTGGATCAGAAAATTTGCAGATGACACAAAGATTGAAGGTGTTGTGGACAGTGAGGAAGGCTTGCAGAGCAGCTGGGAAAATGGGCTGAAAATGGCAGATGGAATTTAATGCAGATAAGTGTGTGGTGTTGCATTTTAGAAGGACAAACCAAGAAAGGACATACATGGTAAACAGTAGAGCACTGAGGAATGCAGAGGAACAGAGGAATCTGGGAATACAGATACATAATTCCCTGAAAGTGGTGTCACAGGTGGATAGGGCAGTAAAGAGAGCTTTTTAGCATGTTGGCCTTCATAAATCAAAGTATTGAGTATAGGAGCTGGGATGTTATGGTATAAGACATTGGTGAGGCCAAATTTGGAGTAATGTGTGCAATTTTGGTCACCTAACTACAGGAAAGATAACAGTAAGATTGAAAAAGTGCAGAGAAGATTTACTAGGATGTGGCCCAGAATTCAGGAAATAAATTACAGCGAAAGATAAAACAGGTCAGGTCATTATTTCCTGGAGTGCAGAGAATGAGGGTAGATTTGATAGAGGTATTTAAAATGATGAGGGGTCAAGACAGAATAAATGTAGATAGGCTTTTTCCACTGAGGGTAGGTGAGATACAAACCAGAAAACGTGGGTTAAGGGTGAAAGGAGACAAGTTTAGTGGGAACATCTTTACACAGAGAGTGGTGGGAGTGTGGAATGAGCTGCCAGCCTAAGTGTTGAATGTGGCTCGATTTTAATTTTTAAAGAAGAATTTGGATTGAAGGGGTGTTATGATCAGGGTGCAGGTCAGTGGGACTAGAGAGAATAACATTTTGCCATGGACTAGAGGGCTGCAGGGCCTGTATCTGAGCAGTATTGTTTTATGCTTCTAAATGGGTGAAACCAGAATGCTAACTTGGTCAGCAGGGACAAGTTGGGCCAGAGGGCGAGTTCCATGATGCGTGATTTATGAAGTGCCTATCCTCTCTTGATTAGTCTCCAACTTTACATGTGATCGTTAATCCTGTTCTTCAGATTTTGTTCTACGAGTTGAACAATAGTACAAGTTCCCTTCTAATTATATTAGACTCATTGGTCTGATTGGTTGGTTCTAGAAAATGAAGACACCTTTTGTTGTTCTCCAGTCATCTGGTCCCTCATTTGCAGCTGGCAAAGGTTTGAAAGTCTCTGCCAGAAGCTCAGAAATCTCATTCCTCCCCACTTCCCCCCACCCCCGCCCGTGGCAGCCTGGGATAAAACTCACGTAGCTCTGGGGATTAATCTACTTCTTAATTCACTCCATCACCAGGTAACTCCTCTTTATCGATGGAGGCCTGCACTGGACTTTCTCCTCCCCTTCATTAGATTTTTCAACTACAAACTCAGTTTGTAGGGGACTGTGAATATTGAGGAAAGCTACTCACTTAGTGTCTCATTTACACTATCAGAGACCTCATGCAAGTTGCCCCTGTTGTGCCTAATGGGCCTATTTATTCTTAATGCGCTTGCATGTTCCCTGGTTATTCTTTTGTCTTCAGCCTTTGGATTTACCCTAATTCTGTCTGCCAGAGATACTTTGTGACACCTTGATTCAACATTAATTTCCTTTTTAAGCAATAGCCTCCACCTTTTATACCCTTGGCAGGCCTTCTTTAGTTCTCTTTTACCTCTTCATCCAAACTTCAACATCCAGGGTTCCCTGTACGTGTTATCCTCAACTCCAACTATTGCAGGACCACGTTGGCCCTGAACTCTTGTTAGTTTTCCTTACTGCCCAGATGTAGTCTTACCTGCAAGTAGCCTTACCTCCTTGTCCATTTTCATTTGGTCTTGTCTCATTACAGTGAAATTGACCTTTCCCCCAATTTCAGACTATTTTTCCTGGCTTATCCCTGTTTTCTCCATGACTACTTTCAGAATTACGATCACCACCTCTAAAATGTTCCTCCAATGACACGCCCTACATTCAACAAGCCACATTGCCACAGGCAAGGTCTGGTAAAGTTCTTTTTCACATTGGTCTATCTACCTACTATGGCAAAAGGCTCTCTTGGGTACACCTCAAGAATGTCACCCCTCTGGGCTCTTAGATTTATCGTTTATTACAATCAAAATAGCAACTACCATCACATTAGATTAATTTAGATTTGCTTTGCTGCCAAAAGATCCTGTGCGCTTCTATTAATCATTGCTGTATTCTAGAAAAACAATGTTGCTTTTCTCATCATTTTTTCCATCTGATCACAAGAAGATACAAATATCAAATTTTGAATGCATATCTTTGTTTCATTTGGGGTTCTTTTGGCTTATTGTTATTTAAAGACAGATGTCAATAGCTTGGAATGTGAACAGCAAAGTTTACTGATGTTACAAGAATTGAGAGATTTTGGTTTTAAGGAAATATTTTAATTAAATATGTTGGTTTTCATGAGGACAGAAAAGAAAATTTTCAGACCTGCCATCCAATCCCAGACACCTTTCATTTTTTATTGTTTAAAAAACTTGCTTGGCACATACTCTTCAAACTCTTATTCCGGCATCCACCGCAAATCCACACACAAGTGGAGTTGCTGCTCAGTGCTCTTGTAACCCACTTTCAATCCTAACCTCCAGCTGCTTATGTGGAGATTGCATATTCTCCCTGTGACCCAATGGGTTTTCTCCAAGTTCTCCAATGTCTTTCCACATAAGACCACAGGACCAGAAAGTATAAGAGTCATTTGGCCCATCAAGTCCACTCCTCCTTTCTTCCACACAGCCCCACTCCCCGCCTTCTCCCCATAAACTTTGACAGCCTGATTATTCAGATACCTATCAATCACTGCCTCAAATACAAATGACTTGGCTTCCACAGCTACCCTAATAGTAAATTCCAGAGGCTCACCACTCTCTCGTTGAAGTAATTCCTCCATATTTCTGTTTTAAATGGGTGTCTTGCAATCCTGAAGTTGTGCCCTCTTACTCTAGAATCCCTTATCATGGAAAACAACATTGTCACATCTACTCTGTTGAGACCTTTCAACATTCAAAATACTTCTATGAGGTTCCCTCTCATTTTTATGCACTCCAAGGTATATGGTCCAAGAGCCAACAAGTGTTCCTCATATTGGATTCCTCATTGCAGGAATCATTCTTGTGAATCTTCTCTGAATCCCCTCCAATGCCAACACATCCTTTCTTCAATAAGGACCCCAAAACTGTACATGGGAGATTGTAATGGTGGGGACTCAAGCACAAGAGGTTTTCAACACTTTTGTTTTTGCCAAGGCAACCGACCAGGGAAAGTTCGATAAGGTTATCAAGATGTTATAGGAACACTGCTCACCAAAGAACATTCAAGAGGTGTGTGCTTTGCCTGCACACACAGCTGCAGAGAGAAGGCACTTTGATACGTTTTTAACAGACTTGAAAATAAAAGCAAGAACATGGATCGCTACGAGATTCAATGATCGGTGATCAAGTTGTGTTTGAGATTATTGATAAGAAAGTGAGAGAGAGGTTGCTGCGAGAGACAGAGCTTCCCTTAGCTGGAGCTGTGAATTAGTGCTGCAGCATGCAAACAAGTTTGGTAATGGTGCAGAAGCTAATGGAAATGAAGGTATCGATATAGCCACGCACACGCAAACAAGAAATTGGATATAGGAAACAAAAAAAAGTAGAGACATTCATTTTGTAAGTGATGTGGCACTCAACATGCACCAAAACAGTGCCCAGCCTATGGAAAAGTCTGTAATAAGTGCAAAATGCAGAATCTCTAGGCAAAGCAATGTTTTCCCAAAGGGAAACAAAACAGAAATGAAAGCGTCCACACTGTACACACTATAGAAGAAACCGCCCTCCATGATACACTTTTCATGGGCTTGGTAGAGAAAGAATATTCTAAACCAATAGACACTGAACAGCCAAGTGTGAACAGAGTCAAGCAGGACAAGTGGACTGTGCCATTGCATAGAAATGGAGCAAATATTCCTTTCAAGCTGGACACTGAGGCAGAGGGCAATTTAATCTGAGAGGGCAACATCAGGGCAACATCCACGCAAATCCTGTAGATCTCAAAGCCTACAATGGACAGAGCATTGACACAAAAATTTCATGTAAACTCAAGATGAAATTTAAAGATAAAGATCACCACCTTAGGTTCGCAGTTGTCCCAGATGGAAATGAGTCATGATTTGGCGATAAAGCATGTGAAAACTTAAGCCTAGTCAAGAGGGTGTACACACCAGAGAAACCTATTGTGTTAGTTGATTGGTTATCCAGTGCAATGATGAAGAGTGAAGCACACATTGAGAGTTCAACAGAGACAAATGTGAATCTCCACATGAATTTCTTCTTGTATCTGGTATGAAATCCAAGCAGGTGACAGCTGAAACAGTAAAGGACACAGTTCTACAGAAGGTCAAGAATCTGAATGAAGAATGGCCTAGAGGTGAATGTCAGCCATCCTACAACATCAGAGCCGAGCTGAGTGTTGTCAATGGGCTTCTACTCAGACAGAGCAGAATTGTCATTCGTCAATCTCAGTGACAAGAGATGCTGAAAAGGGGTACCTTGGAATGGAGTGGCATTTGCAAGAGAAGGGCCAAAACTGCTGTTTATTGGCCAGGGATAAATTTTGACATTGACAGGATGGTTTCAAGCTGTAAGACCTGTTTGAAACATCATGCAAAGCAGACAAAGGAACCCATGATAATAACTGATTTACCAGCAGAACCATGGCAGAAAGTTTGGACTGATCTGTTCCACATTGATGGAAATAATTACTTGCTGGTTATTGATTATCTATCAAACTATCTGGAGATTGTGCTGCTTCCTAATACATCTGCTGCTTGTGTGATCTAATATATGAAATCGATCTTTGCAAGGCATAGAATTCCTCAAATTGTTAACACCCTGTTCTGCAGCTGGCGATCCACTCCTTGACCCTGCTGACCTCTTCGTACACGATCCCAACGTGGCTCAATTTGACAAGTCCTCTCAACGTGCTGATTCAGAGAGTCTAGTCCTCTCATCTCTGATGTAAAACACGAAAGCCTGCAGACATTGTGGTTGAAGTAAAAACATAATGCTGGAGAAACTCAACAGGTCAAACAGTATACTTTATAGATGAAGATGAAGATATCTGTACATAACCAATGTTTTGGGCTTGAGCCCCTCATCAAGGTATTCATCTGATTTTGTTCCTCTTATTTTGTTCGTCTTTCATTCTATGGATGAGTGGCAGAGTCCAGGGAGAAAATAAAATGAGTAAGGGTAGGATTAGTTTAACAATGGGTGATTGATGGTCATCTTGATCTTGGTGAGCTGACCATGTCAGCCTGCATCTCGCCTTCTACGATTCTACCTATTTTAGGTGAGCTTCAGAATAATATCAGAATTTATTGTCATGAACAGGGGTCATAAAATCTATGCTTTACAACAGCATTACAGGAGTGAAATTGCTATAAAATACATTTTTTTAAAAAATAAAATAAATTAGTGCAAAAGAAGAAAAAAATTGAGGTAGTGTGTGTGGTTCATTGTCAATTCAGAAATCTGATGGCAGAGGGGAAGAAGCCATTTTTGTACTGTTGGGTGTTTGTGTTCAAGCTTCTGTACCTCCTTCCTGAGGTTAGCAGTGGGAAAAGGGAATGGCATGGGTGGTGAGGGTCCTTGATGATAGAGGCTGCTTTCTTGAGACACCGCCTCTTTAGATGTCCTCAATGGGGTGATGACTGATGCCCATGATGGCGTAGGCTAAGTTCACAAACCTCTGTAGCCTTTTCCTATCTTGTGTATTGGCATCTCTACTCTGGACGCTGATGCAATCAGCTCACCACAGTACACCTGTAGAAATTTTCAAGAGTCTTTGGTGACAGACCAAATCTCCTCAAACTCTTGATGAGGTATAGACACTGGTAAGCCTTCTTCATGATTGCATTGACATGGAAGCTCCAGGATAGATCTTCAGACATGTTGACACCCAGACATTTGTTCTTAACCCCTTCCACTGCTGACCCCTTGATAAGGAGTAGATTGTGTTCTCCTGATTTCTCCCTCCTGAAGTCCACAATCACTTGTTGAGTGCAAGATTGTTGTTGTGACACCACTCAAACACTCGATCTATCTCATTCCTGAAAACTTCTTCATTGTCGTACGTGATCTGCCGGCAACCGCCGTGTCATTGGCATAGTTGTAGATGGTACTTAAATTGTCCCTAGCCACATGGTCATGGAATTAGAACAAGTAGAGCAGTAGGCAAAACACGTATCCTTGAGTGCACTTGTGTTGATTGTCAGTGAGGAGGAGATGTTGTTTCCAATTCATGCTGACTGTGGTCTTCCAATAAGGAAGTCAAAGATCCAGCTTCAGAGGGAGGTGCAGAGGCCCAGGTTTTGAAACTTGCTGACCAGTGCTGAGGGGCTGATGGTGTTGAAAGCTGAGCTGTAATCGATGAAAAGCAGCCTGATATACGTGTTACTGTCATCTAGGTGATCCAGGGCTGAGTGTAGAGCCAGTGATATTGAACCTATTGTGGAGTGATTGTGGTGGTAGACAAATTACAGAGGGTCCAGAACTTTACTTAGGTATGAGTTAATTCTGGCCATAGTCAGCATGTCTTTGTGTGAGGTAAGTCATGTTTAACAAACCTTATAAAGTTTTTTGAGGTTGTTACCAAGAAAGAAGATGAAAGAAAAGATGTGGATGTTGTCTACATGGACTTTAGTAAGGTCTTTGACAAGGTCCCACATGGGAGGTTAGTTAGGAAGGTTCAGACATTAGGTATCCATGGAGAGGTTGTAAAATAGATTTGAAATTTGCTGGATGGGGGAAGCCAGAGAGTAGTGGTGGATGATTGCTTCTCAGACTGGAGGCCAGTGATTTAGTGGTGTATCTCAGGGATCAGTGCTGGAACCATTGTTGTTTGTTGTCCTTATCAATGATCTAGATTTTAATGTGGGAAATTAGATCAGCAAGTTTGCTGATGACACTAAGGTCGGAGACGTTGTGAACAGTGAGGAAGGCTTTTGAAGTTTGCAGAGGGATTTGGATCATCTAAAAAAAAATGGGCCAGAAAATGGCAGATGAAATTTAATGTAGACAAGTGTGAGGTGTTACATTTTGGAAGGACAAACCTATTAGGTCATACACAGTAAATGGTAGTACACTGAGGAATGCAGAGGAACAAAGGGATCTGAGAATATAAACACATAATTCCCTGAAACTGGGGTCACACATAGACAGGATTGTGAACAAAGCTTTTGGAATCTTGGCCTTCATAAATCAAAGTATTGAGTATAGGAGTTGGGATGTTATGATGAGGTTGTACAATACATTGGTAAGATCTAATTTGGAGTATTGTGTGCTGTTTTGGTTGCCAAAGTATAGGAAGGATATCGGTAAGTTCGAAAGAGTGCAGAGAAGATTTATTGATGTTGCCGGGCTTTCAGAAGTTGAGTTACTGGGAAAGATTAAACAGTTTGGGAATTTATTCCTTAGAGTGTAGAAGAATGAGGGGAGATTTGATAGAGGTTTACAAAATTATGAGAGGTATAGACAGAGTAAATGCAGGTAGGCTCTTTCCACTTAGATTGGGAGAGATTGGGCAGAAAGGTGAAAGGTTTGGGGGAACACTGGGGGAACTTCTTCACTCAGAGAGTGGTGGAAGTGTGGAAAGAGCTGCCATCTGATGTGGTAAATGTGGGTTCACACAAGTTTTAAGAATAATTGGAGAGATACATGAATGGGAGAGGTCTGGAGGGTTATGGAATGAGTGCAGGTCAGTGGGGCTAGAGGAATGATGTTTCAGCACAGAGAAGAAAGGCCAAATAGCCTGTTTTCTATGTTGTAGTTTTCTATGGTTTCTATGACCAACCTCTCAAAACATTTCATCACAAGAGATGTGAGTTCTACATGGTGATCATAATTAGGGCACCTCAGTCTGCTCTTCAACCAAAAAATAAAAGTTGGCAATCCATATTTGAAAAATCAAACATTATTGAAAAGCCTCCACATTACATCTTGGAGGTCAGCTCTGTCAAAATATTGATGTCTGGATTAATGAGATGGAAAGCTGACTCACATTAGGTGATTCCTGGTCCCCGTGACATAGCGTGAAGCTGGGTTTACCAGTGAGTGGATAGAAAGAAAAAAGACTTGGCAGTTGGTGAGGAAGCCTATCATCCACAACTGGAGGTGTGAATGAACAATTAGAGCAGTAAATCCCGATCACTGGGCGAGACCATCAATGGACAAAACAGGCACTGAGCTATGGAACTATTTCTGAAGCCCACCAGGTTCAAGAGTAGACCAGATTCTGGATCTTCTCAGACTAGAACAGATCCAGGAGTAAAACAGATTCAGAATTCTCCAGTATATTCCTCCTGAGTTTATAGAAAATCACTGAGAGTTTGATCATCTTGCTTTGTACAAAGTAATGACCCAATGATTGGAAAGTGTTCTGAGATCAACCTATGGTGTTGTTTAATTGCAAAGCTTCCTCTGTTTAATATGAGTTTCCATTCAGTGGTCGACATGCACACTTCACTTGAAACATTCAATCTTGCAGTCAGCTCCTAAAACAAAAATTAAAATTATTTATTGGTTCAAGAGGCAACGGCAGCCTGGTACCAAATTAGCTTGGGGACAGAGAGCAGAGTGGAGCAGTAAACAGTTGTTTATTATGTAGAGAAAAGTGCAGCTGATCTGGCGAGGGATCAGTATTGGAATCACAACATAAATTGATAGATTACAATAACGAGGTATACTAGGGGGATAATTTCAATGTCTGTAGCCTGAGAAACTGTGATGGACCTGTCCTCAAGGCAGACGTAGACACTGGGCAAATTAAATGAATGGAGAAGTGAGAAATGATTTGGGAAAGGAAATATAAATTAAAAGGAAAAGGTTAAAAATGATCCAAGTCAGAGAGACCCTGGAGGTTTGCATATTCAAGGTTTGAATGTGGCTAAAAAATTGATAAATTGTTACAAACAAAACAAACATGATCATTACATTTTCATTGGAACAAAAACTTGGAAATTGTGCTAAACCTTTATAAATCATTACTCAGGTCTTACCTGTCATTCGGGGGAGGTTGTAAATACGCGGGCGGCGGAATAATCATATCTCTTGTGTTCACTTGATCTCCTTTCTCAGAGGTTTTGTGTCACTGGAAACTGCCACTCTTTGTTGGCCCGTGCTTTCATTACCCTGGACCTGTTTCTGGCTCTTAGTGGGATCAGTTCCTTACTTCTTTCTCTGTGGTTGCTATGTGTTGTATATAAGTCCTGGAGCAAGTTTCTACTCTTTTTAAAGTAGATAACCCTATTTCCGTTCTTAAGTTAGTTACTCCATGGATGGGGTTGTGGACCCCTCCTAGATTTAGGGAGAAATGGGGGGAAAAATGTAGGACTGGTGGTCAGTCTACATTCTATGTTTTTAATGGGTGATCCTTCAATTTTAGAGACTGGAATTGAGGTTAGGGGCTCAGGTTAAATTTGGGGTTCAGGTTTGGCTTTGGACTCAATTTTAGAGTCAATAGAGAGATACCAAATCATTCAGGTTTTCTCAAACCAGAGGCCCTGGATGAAACAATGAAATCCAGAACCTACTTAGAGCCAGACTGCAGGGATTTAAGTCCGGAGATCCAGATCAGTACAGCAGGAGCAGATATGACCAGTATCTCCCCAGAAAGATGGAGATTCTGGATGAAAATGAAAACAACAAGGGACACCCAACAGCTGTGGCAGGGCCTGAATGCCATAACCTGTTACAAACCCAAACCTGGTAAAGTAGCTGACGGCAAAGCTTCTCCTCCAGAAGAACTCAATGCCTTCCACACCCAACTTGATGACAGTAACAGCAAAGTTCCACCTGTCTGCACCCCCACGTCTCCTGATGAACTCACCCTGTCCATATCTGAGGATGACATGCGTGCTGCCTTCAGGAAAGTGAATCCAAGGAAACCATCTGGCCCAGATGGAGTTCCTGCCGAATACTAAAAATCTGTGCTGATCAACGTACAGAGGTATTCAGGGGTATCTTCAATATGTCACTCCAGCAGGATGTGATACACACCTGTTTCAAACAGACATCAATCATACCAGTGCCCAAGAAGAGTGTAGTGACCTACCTTAATGAATATTGATCAGTAGCACTGACATCAACAGTGATGAAAAATTTTGAAAGGCTGGAGCTGGAACATATCAGCTCCTGTCTGAGCGGTGACATAGATCTATGCCAGTTCGCCTATCATGGAAACAGCTCTACACTGGATGCCATCTCACTGGCTCTACACAAAACCCTGGAACATCTGGACAACATAATGCATACATCAGGATCCTCTTTATCGGCATTTAACATCATCATCCTCTCAAAACTGATCAGCAAACTCCAAGACCTGGGACTCAACACCCCACCGTGTAATTATATCATAGATTTCCTCACATCTAGTCCACAATCAGTAAGGATTGGTAAGAACTTTTCCTCCACAATCTTCATCAGTACCGGAGCACCACAGGGCTGTGTTCTTAACACCCTGCTCTACTCACTTTACACCTACGACCATGTAGCTCGGTACAAACAATAACACCATCTACAAATTTGCCGACGATACCACGGTAATGGGTTGTATAAAGGTAGGGGATGGGTCTGCATACAGGATTGAGATTGAATACTTGGCTGAATGGTGCACCAACTACAGCCTTGTGCTCAAAACTAAGGAGCTATTGTTGACTTCAGGAAAGGAAAGCCAGAGGCATACAATCCAGTGATCATTGGGGGATCAAAGGTGGAGAGGGTGAGTACATTTAGGTTCTTGGGAGCCATTATCTCAGAGGATCTTTCCCGCTCTCAACACACCAATGGCATTGTGAAGAAAGAACTATGACATCTCTATTTCCTCAGGAGTTTGTGGAGGTTGAATATGATACCAGAACCCTGGCAAATTTCTCCGGCGATGTGGTGGAAAGTTTGCTGACCAGCTGCATCACCATCTGGTATGGGAACATTAACATCTCTGAATACAAAGCCCTCCAAAATGTAGTGGGCACAGCCCAGGACATTACAAAAAAAAACCCTCCCCACTATTGAGTACATCTACAGGGAATGCTGTTGTCAGAGAGCAGCAGCAATCATCAAAGACCCTCACCACCCAGCACATGCTCTGTTCCTGCTGCTGACATCAGGAAAGAAGTACAGGTGCCACAAGACTCGCACCACCAGGTTCAGGAACAGCTGCTACCCCTCCACCATCAGACTCCTCATCAACTTAATCTGGGACTCGTTTAAGGGCTCTTACTTGTGCACTTTATTAAATTTATTTGCTCTCCTTGCATTGCACAGTCAATTTGTTTACATTTGTTATCTGATACAGTTCTTTTGATTGTTTACAAGTTCACTCTGTGTGCAGTTTATCTTTGCACTACCCATTAATGGTAATTCTGCCTCGCCCACAGGAAAAAGGATCAGGGTTGTATGCGATATCATGTATATACTCTGACAATAAATTTGAAATTTTAAAAATCTGAGTATTGCTAAGAAACAGTCCTTTCTGCCCATCAAGTCTGCATTGGATTAGTATTTTCTTGCCAATTCTACATTCACACATTTATTCTCCCCACATTCCTATCAACTCCCTCCTGGATTCTATCACTCATCAATACACTAGATGTATCTTACAGTGGCATTTTAACCAACTAAACAACACCTTGTTGGATGTAGGAAGGAGACTGAAGTGCTTGGAGGAGATCCATGCAGTCACAAGGAGAACTTGTAAATTTCACACGGATGAAGTCAAAATTTAATCTGGGTTGCTGGGGCTTTGAGGCAGCTACTCTACTTGTTCTACCATTGTGGCAAAATCATGACCTTGATTGGACAGGAAAGAGATTTTACCAGGCGTAGACAGTGGTGCATTGAAAGTTAAAGGGAGATCCATTAGTGGTGGACAAAACGATGAAAGCTTTTGAGAGAATGGGAGGCAGTCATCCTGTCTACTCGCAAGAGGATCACAATTGCCAGTATTTCAGAATTTCAGTATTTCACACGCTATCCTGTGGTCCACGGACCATTGGTGAATTGGGGTAAGTAAAGGAATACTTGAGGTGGCTTATGACTGAAATAAGGCTGAGTGCTATTGTTTGAGATTGCAGAGTTCATTTTCTTTTTCAATATTTTTATTAAGTTTTCCATAATAATAAACAAGTAAAAGCCATTAAACTGAGTAAGTTCATAAAAAAGGAATCTACAGGTGAAGTAATTATATGCGGATAAAAAAAAACTAAACAAAGTACTTTAACAAACAGGCTTAAAGAAAGATGAAAGAGTGCACTACGTACTTAAACAAATATAAAATGGCTAATTGAAAAAGACAAAAAAAGGATATTATTATTCCACAAAATCTATCCCCTTCCCTTCCAAAGTTGTTGGTAGTTGTATATAATTTTCTACCATATAGAAAAGGCTAAAATCTCAAAACAATGTCTGAATAATGTTATAAATTATGAAAATAGTTGATAAAAGGACCCCTTTTTTTAACCTCCAACCCATTACATTGGTAGAGTATCTGATTTTTTTCCTTAACATGCCATCATATCGGAGAGCCATTGAGTATGAGTGAGAGGGACAGCATCTTTCCATCTCATCAGTATTGAATGTCCAGCAATAAGGGAAGCAAAGGAGATTACATGGGATTGAGAGAAATACAAATCCATTAATTTAGTTAATCCAAAAGGGAAATTAAGGCATTTGGTCTCAAATTTACATTAAGAACAAAAGACAAGGTATGAAAAATATCCTCCCAATAAAAGAAAACGAGAAGTTGAAGACCAGAACACGTGTAAGTGAGTTCCTTCTTCAGAGAGAAATTGCGAAGAAATGTTGGGCTAAAATTTAACCAATTGAACTTTAGAAAGGTTGGCTTGATGTACAACCTTAAATTGTAGAAGTGAGTGACGGGCACAAAAAGAAGAATTTACAAATTTTAAAATAGAATCCCATGTAACAATCAAAAATGAAAGCCAAAGATCTTGCTCCCATAACTTTTTAATCTCATCTAGAGAATTGTCCCTAGACTTCAATAATAAATCATACATAGCTGATATAGTTTTTTGTTATTCAGTTTAAATTTATAAATCATCCCTATAATATTAATATCAATGTCCTGCGGAAGTCTCAACAATAAATAATTCAAACAACACCTAATTTGTAGCTATCTAAAGAATTGGTGCTTGGGTCATTCAAATTTAGAAGATAGTTGTTCAAATGAAGCTAAATTATTATCAATAAATAAATCTTGAAAGGATTGGATACCAACATACACCATTCACTAAAAGCCAATTGCTGAGAAGGTGAGAAAAATGAATTAAACAATATTGGGCTAGCAAGTAAAAATCTATGATATCCACAAGGTTTTCTACATTGAATCCAGATTCTCAAAGTATGTTTAACAACAAAATGATTGGTTAACTTAGAAGCTGAGAAAGGTAATGGTGTTCCAAGTATTGAAATAAGAGAATTTTTTAAGTAGAATTAATCTCTAAATTAATCCAATTTGAAGCGTCAATTCTGTCTTTGTAATGAATCCAAAAAGTGATACATCTAATGTTACCTGCCCAATAGTAAAATCAAAAACTAGGCAGTGCCAAACCACCTTTCTTTTTCAGATTTTGTTGAAAAAAACTTTACTAAGATGAGGATGTTTATTTTTCCCAAATATATGAAGAAATAATTGAGTCAAATGAATTTTTTAAAAGTTTCAAGATCAAAAACAGGAAGAGCTTGGAAGATGTATAAAAACTTGGGTAAAAGGTTAATCTTGACAGCATTAATTTGCCCCGTTAAGGACATTGAAAGAGGAGACCATTGAGGTAAGGACTCTTTAACATAATTCAATCCAGTAAGAAAATTCTCTTTAAACAGTAATAGTGACACCTAGATAATGAAATTGATTTTTAGCTATTTTAAGAGGAAGAGCAGTATCTAGAGGACCAACAGATTTCAATATAAACAGCTCACTTTTCTGAAGATTTAATTTATACCCTGAAAATTGACCAAATTGAAGGAGCAGTGACATAATAGTTGGGATCAAATGAATGTTCAGGACCTGAAAATATACAACAAAGGATTATCCGCAAACAAAGAAACCTTGTGAACCCTTCCACCTCTTAAAATTCCAAAGTTAGCACTAGATTGGCGAAAGCCCAGGGCCAATGGCTCTAAAGCCAAATTAAATAATAAAGGGCTAAGACATTGATTTGCCTAGTCCTATGGCAAATGTTGAAGGGTTTGAATTTTTAAGGACTTTTTAAATATTATGCTTTATAGTTCTTGATGAGTATATCTAAGGATGTTTTATTGAGCTTTGCGGGGGGAGGGGGTGTTGGCATTAAGACAGGAAGTTCAAATGTTTAACTATGAAATCCGAAAATTCTGCCCCTGGAATTTGTTAAAGGCGGCACAGTTTGTGTAGCGGTTAGCGCAATGCTGTTACAGCGCCAGCGATCGGGACTGGGGCTTGAATCCCGCACTGTCTGGAAGGAGTTTGTACATTCTTCCTGTTTCTGCGTGGGTTTTCCCCATGGGATCCGGTTTCCTCCCCACCACCCCCCCCCCCGACCCTTCAGAAATACATAGTCTACTCCATGGCCAAAACAGTGGAGGTAGTAATTGGGTGGCACAGGCTCATGGGCTGAAAGGGCCTGTTACCGTGCCATGTGTCTAAAAAAAATTTAATAAAAAAAAATGAGAATCACCTTGGTAGTTTCAACCACTCATTATTCCCAGCCCCTTCTGCATCATCACACAATGAGAAGGGTGGTGGAGTAAATGTAATGTTGGACTTCAATTCTTTCTGCAACCCAGAGTGTGGAACGAGCTGCCAGCTGATTTGGTAAATATACAGTAGGCTCAATTTTGAGATTTAAGAAAAATTTGGGCAGGTATATTGATGGGAAGGGTAAGGATACAGGTTAGTGGGATTAGACAGGATGATTATTTGGCACAGACTAGTTGTAGTTCCACGGCAATGTGGTTCTCTCCAGAGCAACAATGCACATCAATAAAATCCATTTTCAAATGGAAAAACAAGACCCATACCTCACAGTCAAACATCCTGAGCTGTTCCTCGAGAGTACGACAAAGCAAAGTTTGTCCTCGAGAGGAGATACTAAGGCCAGTGACTTGGTAAGAGAAGCAGATTTTAAGGAATGTCTTCAAAGAGAGGAATGGAAAGGTTTAGGGAGGAATTTATATAACTTGGGACCTCAGCAGCGAAATGTACGCTGTCAGCAGTGGAATGACTGCATGCTTGGGACAATTGAAACATAAGCGCAGCAGGCTGGAGAGAATTCCAGAGATATGAATAGTGAGTCCTTGGAGACTTTTTTAAAGCCAAGAATTTAAATAATTTTTAAAAACAAAGCATTTTCCAATATGAAGCCAGTGAGGGTCCATAACCATGGGGATGGGGGAGTTAAATAGGTTTGGAACAGGTTAAGATAGGGGCAGTGCAGCTGGGGAGCCTTAATTTAAAAGTAGGTGGAACAAACTAGAGGTGTGTTGGACTACACAAATCTGGTGGGAACAAGGGCCAGTAAAGTAGCTGGGATGAGAAGAAGTCGGATGATGTGACAAGAGTGGCTATACTTTGTGAGGGATTGGGTTCAGTTGCCAGAGATGAGGTGACCTTTCCTGCCTCAACTTTTATATGGACCACAATGAGAGAGTCATCTTTTTGAGCTGTAGAAGATGGTAAAAAATTTGGTTGACAAGATAGAGGGAAACAATGTTCTCTGTTGGTCGAGAACAAAGTCTCGCACACAGAACAAATGAAGCCCAATTACTTTTTTCAACCATCACTGTCCTCACTCCCACATTCCATTTACACCCCTGGCTCTTTCTCCCACTTTCCTACGCCACCTCCCCCCATCTCCCCAGTCCATACTGCTAGTCCTTTCTCTTGTTGTTCTTCTACACACCCCTCCAGTTGCCTACCCCACACTCCTTCTCCACCCCCCCCACCCCATCCCTCTCTCCCACTCTCCTTCTATTCCCCCCCCCCAACCACCGGTTCACTCTTCCATTCTATACCTTCGGTCATGACTCTGACTCTCCTACACTGCGCAGTCTCCTTCTAAGCACCCCCCCCCCACCTCTTTCCTATTCCCTTTCTACACCGCTGATCCTTTCCCCCCATCTTCTTATACATCCTCCAATACACTTACCCCATCTCCTTCTACTCACCCTCTGGTCTTGGGCCACAGCTTCTGTCTGTGCTGACCATGCAGAGGCCTGGGGAAGCCTGAAGGCTTCGGTATGCAGTGGAGCTTCCTCCAAGGTTCGGACTACCTCTACTGTTTTGGCCATGGAGTAGATATTGTCCTCTAGCAGCTTCTGCCTGATGGCGCTCATGCATAGACCCCGGATGTAAGTGTCTCTGATCAATCTTTCAACCTCCCTTACATTCACCCCAGATTTTACCAGACACGACCAGGCTGGAGGATGGCGTGGTGTGGTGGGTGCTGAGTACTCGTCCACTACTGTGAGGAAGTAGACGTTTCGGTTCGTGGAAGGCAGGGGCCCTTTAAAATCCATGCCAAGGTGCTCGAAGGGCTGAGTGGCCTTAATGACATGGGCCTGGGAGGGGCGGAAGAAGCAGGGTTTACACTCCGCTCAGACCCGACAGGCCTCGGTCATGTCCCTGACGTCCCTGATGGTATACGGCAGGTTCCGGGACTTAATGAAATGATACAATCTGGTGACGCCCGGATGGCAGATGGACTCATGCGGTACCTGCAGCTTGTCGTCGTGTATAGACGCATAGGTCCGAGAGAGGGCATCGGGTGAGTCATTAAATTTTCCCGGGCGGTAGTGGATGTCGTAGCTGTAGGTTGCAAGCTTGACTCTCCAGCGCAAAATCTTGTCATTCTTGAACTTGCTCTTGTGGGTATTCTGCCGGCCAGGTAATGGTGCCAGTGGCAGACTGTTTCCACGATCACCTGGGCATCCTATTCAATGGTGGAATACCCTAGCTTGGAGCCGTGGAGGGTCCTGGAGAAGAAAGCGACAGGGCACCCCTCTTAATTGAGGGTAGAAGCAAGGGCTACCTCGGAGGCATCGCTCTTTACCTGGAATGGTGTCCACGATGTCTTGCCTGATGCGGATGAAGGCTGCCTGCACCTCGGGTGGGAGGGGAGAAGTTGTACTTGGGCCAGTGGGTCTGAGAAGTGAGGGTCCCACTGTGAGTAATGAGAAAAGGCCAAGGGCCTTTAGTGTGGGGGGGGTAGAGAGGTAACTCCATTAATGGGCGCATCCTTCCTGGATCTGGGCTGACGACTCCATGGGCCATGATGTACCCCAGGATGGCAAGGTGGGTGATGCTAAACACACACTTCTCCTTGTTGTAAGTGAGGTTCAGCTCCCTGGCCATCTGGAGAAATTTCTCCAGGTTAGCATCGTGGTCCCGCTGGTCACGAGCACAGATAGTGACATTATCCAGATACGGGAACGTCGCCTTCAGCTTGTGCTGGTCTCCCATGTGATCCATCTCTCGCTGGAAAACAGGGACCCCATTTGTGACCCCAAAGGGAACTCGGCAGAACTGGTACAGGCGCCCATCTGCCTCAAAGGCGGTTTAGGGCTTATCCTTCAGGTGGATGGGGATTTGGTGATGCGTCGACTGCAGGTGAATCATGGAGAAAACCAGGTAGTGGATTATCTCGTTGACCATGTTGGCAATCCTCGGCATGGGTAGGCGTCTAGCTGGGTGTAGCGGTTAATTGACTGGCTGTAATCCATGACCATCCTCGGCTTACTTCCCCCTTTGACCACCAGGACTTGGGCTCTCCAAGGGCTGTTACTGGGCTCTATGACACCTTCCACCAGGAGTCACCGCACTTCCGTCTTGATGAAGTCTCTGTCTGAGGCGCAATAATGCCTACTTCTGGCGGCAATCGGCTTGCAGCCTAGCGCAAGATGTGGGAAGAGCGCCCCTGGGATGATGCACAGTGTGGAGAAGCCGCAGGTTGGTTGGGGCTGATAGGCTGGCGTGCTGTGTAACGTGAGTGGAGGTTGAGGCCCCCTAAAGGCAAGAATGACAATCTGCAGGTGGCACTGGAAATCTTGAGCCAGGAGGTCTGGGGTGCAGAATTTGGGCACGACCAGGAGCCTGAACTCCTCCCACAGTTATATCGGCCAAGCAGCCCCCGAGGGTACCAACAGTCTTATCCTTGGTGGTGAGGGCGATCGAGCAAGTGGTGGGGTGGACTTTTAATCTCAGGGAGTGGACCAAGCTCAGGTGAATGAAGCTCTCAGTGCTGCCACTGTCGAACAGGCACTTTGTTACCTGCCCGTTGACTTGCATGTCCATTATAGAGTGCCTGAGGTCGTTAGGGATGTCCCTGGTCAGCGTGGTGGCGGCTGGGACCATCTCGGAGTCGGAGTCTTCGCTCTCTGGTTGTGCGCAGTGATTTACGGGAGCGTCGGTAGGGTGTTCTGGTCCTCGCCCATGTTGACCACATTGATATCAGTCGTGGGGTGCAGCGTGCGATAGCCAATAGCATCCGGAGGTGTGGGGAGCTTTGGTAGGGCAGCCTGGTCATTGCCCGTGTTGACCACATCAACATTGGTTGTGGGATGTGGCGTGTGGCAGCCATTGGCACCCAAAGGTGTGAAGTGCATTGGTAGAGCGGCCTGGTTACTCCCCATGTTGACCACGTCATTCTCAACATCGTCGGGGGCCTTCCGTGTCGGTTGCTGCCTGGCCCAAGATGGCGGGGGCTCGTTGCATGGCTGGCCTCCTTCTCCAGCCATATTCGTTGCACTGGGGAAGTGACATCATCACGGCTGGCAGCAATGACGTCATTACGTCAGCTGGAAGTGACGTCACGCCGTGAGCCAGAAGTGATGTCACTGTAGTTCTCTGCGAGCAGCGCTGTTCAGGGTGGGGCTGGTCCAGGTGCTTGGGACACATGCTGTGATAGTCTCTGGCGGGGCTGGATGTTGCACTGGCGAGGTCGGGGAAGGCAGAAGTCATAGCAGGGACAATGGCGCCACCCGGCACGCGCACGTGGAGAGGTCCGCAGGGGAGGGGGGAGGTCATAGAGGGCCGCTGAGCTGCTGGCTGGTTTTGAGAGGAACACTTTAGCGAAGTGGCCTTTCTTGCCGCATCGGGATCAATACTGGCTCCTGGCCGGGCAGTTTTGGGGCGATCCTCAGTCTGACCCACACTAGGACCAACAGTACTTACAGGGGCGCCGGGTGCCTGCCGCAGTGACGTTTTCCTCTCCAGCTGCAGTGCAAGAGGGTCCTGAGGGAACCTGGATTCGAAGGCTTCGATGTGCAGGGCTGCCACTTCCAGGGTTTGGACCACTTTCACTGTCTTGGTTAGGGTGTAGATATTGTCTTCCAGCAGCTTCTGCCGGATGGCTCTTGAGCGTAGCCCTCTGATGAAGGCATCCTGGATCAGCCTCTCGACCTCCTCTGCACCTCCCCTGGGTTCAGCCAGACATGTTTCGGCCAACTCTCGCAGGTGTCCCAGGTAAGACTCAACTGTCTCCCTGAGTTGCTGGGCTCAGATGTTGAGGAGGTACCTTGCACAGACCGCATTCATGGGGGAATTGTACAAGTTCTCGAGAGTATCCATAGCACTTTTGTATGAGCAGCTTTTGGTTGCCTGGAAGGCGTGGGGACCCAGCTTTGACCAGAGTAGGTCCAACCTCTTCCGATCTGAGTCCAGGATGCCTCCTTTGTGTGCCTCAATGATTGCCTAGACTGCGTGTTGCCAGATCTCAAAGCGTGTCTGGGCTTCCGGGTGGTGTGGATCGACTTCGAGGCTCCCTGCGCTCAGGAGTTTTTCCATGGCAGCCGTGGGAAAATTTTGTGGATTAAATTGTGGTGCACTGTCAGCCAGAATTTACACAAGGTAAAGACTGTACAACAGGCTTTAATCCACAAAGGCTTCCACAGAGCCAGGCTGGCTATAGCTGCAGTAACTCTGAGTGAGCTTTGGGAGGCCGGCGCAGGCTTATATCCTGGATGGTCATTGACACCTGATCGAGGGCTTGATTCCTTCAGGCAGACTGATTGATAGCCGGCCAGGTGTTGTCCTGTACCCTTACACTCCTGCAGGTACAGGTGTTGTCGCCTGCAGTAGGCCGGTGGTGTACCACCAGACATTGTACCATATTTCAGGAGTGGCCTTACAACATGCTGAACAATTGCAACAATTGCAAAGTTTTTAAACTTCAATCCTTTTTGTAATGAAGGCCAAAATTGTAATGAAGGAGACCTGTTGACTGAATTGCCATGGTATACCCAAATTTTGATGATTCTGTGAGAGATGGGAAAATTGATCTAAAATTATGAACATGGAAGAAACTAAAGTTCATCAGTAAATGGCTGTAACCAGTACAAACAGGATAAGCTTGGGGGTTAGGATGCAGGAAAGCAGAGTCAGCACGATTAACATAAGAATCTTCTAGTCTTTGTGACAAGATCATAAGACTAAGATAAGGAGTGGTAAGGAACAATAGAATGTAGGAAGTTGAGGTAGTCTGGATCAGATAAGGGTCTCCTAGACCTGGACAGAAGTACCAAGTCCTACATATCTAATTAGCTAACCATACACAGATTTCTTTGGCTTGGCTTCGCGGACGAAGATTTATGGAGGGGGTAAAAAGTCCACGTCAGCTGCAGGCTCGTTTGTGGCTGACAAGTCCGATGCGGGACAGGCAGACACGATTGCAGCGGTTGCAGGGGAAAATTGGTGGGTTGGGGTTGGGTGTTGGGTTTTTCCTCCTTTGCCTTTTGTCAGTGAGGTAGGCTCTGCGGTCTTCTTCAAAGGAGGTTGCTGCCCGCCAAACTGTGAGGCGCCAAGATGCACGGTTTGAGGCGATATCAGCCCACTGGCGGTGGTCAATGTGGCAGGCACCAAGAGATTTCTTTAGGCAGTCCTTGTACCTTTTCTTTGGTGCACCTCTGTCACGGTGGCCAGTGGAGAGCTCGCCATATAACACGATCTTGGGAAGGCGATGGTCCTCCATTCTGGAGACGTGACCCATCCAGCGCAGCTGGATCTTCAGCAGCGTGGACTCGATGCTGTCGACCTCTGCCATCTCGAGTACTTCGACGTTAGGGATGTAAGCGCTCCAATGGATGTTGAGGATGGAGCGGAGACAACGTTGGTGGAAGCGTTCTAGGAGCCGTAGGTGGTGCCGGTAGAGGACCCATGATTCGGAGCCGAACAGGAGTGTGGGTATGACAACGGCTCTGTATACGCTTATCTTTGTGAGGTTTTTCAGTTGGTTGTTTTTCCAGACTCTTTTGTGTAGTCTTCTAAAGGCGCTATTTGCCTTGGCGAGTCTGTTGTCTATCTCATTGTCGATCCTTGCATCTGATGAAATGGTGCAGCCGAGATAGGTAAACTGGTTGACCGTTTTGAGTTTTGTGTGCCCGATGGAGATGTGGGGGGGCTGGTAATCATGGTGGGAAGCTGGCTGATGGAGGACCTCAGTTTTCTTCAGGCTGACTTCCAGGCCAAACATTTTGGCAGTTTCCGCAAAGCAGGACGTCAAGCGCTGAAGAGCTGGCTCTGAATGGGCAACTAAAGCGGCATCGTCTGCAAAGAGTAGTTCACGCACAAGTTTCTCTTGTGTCTTGGTGTGAGCTTGCAGGCGCCTCAGATTGAAGAGACTGCCATCCGTGCGGTACCGGATGTAAACAGCGTCTTCATTGTTGGGGTCTTTCATGGCTTGGTTCAGCATCATGCTGAAGAAGATTGAAAAGAGGGTTGGTGCCAGAACACAGCCTTGCTTCACGCCATTGTTAATGGAGAAGGGTTCAGAGAGCTCATTGCTGTATCTGACCCGACCTTGTTGGTTTTCGTGCAGTTGGATAATCATGTTGAGGAACTTTGGGGGACATCCGATGCGCTCTAGTATTTGCCAAAGCCCTTTCCTGCTCACGGTGTCATATGAAATTAGCCAACCCTAGATAGAATGAGTCAACTCTGCATATCAAGAGACTGTAGCCCCGAGAATCAGGAAGGTGTGAATAAGGACAATAACATGAAGGGACACCGACAGGATACCCCTGGTCCTCCAAGTGTACTGAAACTGCACGTAGGCAGGAAGGATTACCTATGCCCAACCCATCCAGGGGGCAGAAGAATGTAAGGGGGGAGGGCACTCTGATACTGAAATTGACTGTATAAAAGTTGGGTGAGCCCCAGTGTGTGTGTGTATTCCCAGGGTAAGGGGAAGCACCCAACTTTGCATTGTTGTAGTAATAAATGTTCTTTGTTCTCAATTTTTGTCTCGAGCAATTTCTTTAAAGGTACTTTAATTTCTAACAAATGGGGGCTCGTCCGGGATCACACTCCCTCCACTGACAGAGTACCCCGACGACGAGAGTAGGTGCACCCCGGCTGATTCAGCTGGACTCACGGGCGACGGGTGGCTGGTCAGTGGAAGAAGCGAGTGATATCCGAGAAGAGGCATTGAGAACAAACGACGGAAGGAAGTGCACTAGAGCAGTACTACTAGAACTCGGTAAGAGTATTTTACTTGTTTATAAGCATGGGAATAATGGGTAGCAAGGAGGAGAGTCCTGGTACAGGATGTGAACACCAGATAGCTACGTACAGCCCGCTTGGGTTGATGTTATCTGAGTGGGGCACAGGAAAGACCCGTGGTAAAGAGAAACTGACAATGGTCAGGTATTGTTGTATTGAATGGGTTAAATACCCGGTTAAAGGGAGCTCCGTGTACTGGCCAAAATTCGGATCCGAGGATGAATGGATGTGTAAAGCTTTGAACCTATGGATCTATCAAAACCAGAAAGACAATGTTGAGAGCAGGGAATATGCAGCCTGCTGGCTCAAGGGATCCATTGAACAGCTGGTTTTGAATGAGAAAGAATTCAGGGATAAGAGAGAGGAGGAACCTTTTGTCCCTGAATCACAGGGTTGGGATGTGTTACATTCCCTCCCTCCACCTTATGTTCCTCCTATGCCGGCTCCTATCTTTCCTTCCCCTCCTATGACCTACCCTTCTGCACCTTCCCCACCTCCCCCACCACTAGAGAAGAGAGAAGAGAGCAGGAGTGGTATGATAACTTGCTCACAAAGCACTCGATTACCACCTCTGTTGACAGGAGAGAGAGGTAACTTTAATTCAGAACAGCGTGAGACTCTTCAGGAAGAAAGGGCAGAACCCTTTGATTCATTTCCCAGGGAGCAGGAACCCAGACCTAATAAGCCAGAAACCAATTGGATGAGACCACTGCGGGAAGTTCCCATGGGAGAGGGTCTCGGTTTCGTAAATGTGCCCCTGACCAGTACTGAAGTGCGTAACTTTAAGAAAGAACTGACCTCCCTGATAGAAGATCCCCAGGGATGTGCCGAACAGTTAAGACCAATTTTTGGGACCAAATATATATACAATATGGGGGTCTCGACATAGAATCCCCAGCAGGGGAACAATTGGTACTAACAGGTTTTGTTACCAACTCAGCCCCAGACATTAAGAGAAAATTACAAAAGACAGAAAATTGGCATGAGCAGGGAATAACCCAGCTTCTACAGATCACACAAAAAGCATTTGTCCAGACATCTGAGGATAAGCAGAAAGCAAAGGCTAACATTTTGATGCAAGCAGTTAAAGTAATAGTAGATGAGTAACATGAAAAAGGCAGGGACTGTGTGCCAGCTCCTGAATGTTGGGAGAAGCGTCGGGAGTGGGAGAGTAGAGACCAGAGATAATTTCATAAATCACGACTTCCCACTTCAGTCACTGACCAATATTGATTAAAATTCATGCTAAAAAATTAAATGTCATAAATGATCGTTTTTCAATACTGTAGAATTAGCGAATTTAACTACCAGTTAATTCCAATTTATGAAATAAATTGTATTCAAATGTGATTTTGCACAGGGAGTACCTGAGAGTTGTGATGTTATAACATTTGCAGGGAGAAATGTTTACGCAAATAGGGTGAGTTCTACACGTCTTATTTTAAGTGTATGTAAGATAAAGAAAGGATCTGATGTGTAAAGTGGCTGGATCAGCCAGTTGAAGGGGGAGTGTGCATGTCCCTTTAAGTGCACTGTGGCACTTGAAATTGAGGCTTCAGGCTCTTGTCTTGCAGTTAGAGGTATGGAGCCCTATCAATAGATTTAGTACATTTCTTCTACACATTCAGCAGTCAAGGTCCGTGAGTTTAAAGATCACCCACCTCTGGAGAATAAAGATACCTCTGGGGATTCCTATGGGGATTCCTATAAGTTTAATCATTCATTTCTCTGGTGCATTTTCCTCCGGAGTGAAATTAATGCCTCAGCACAATTTCTCTGTATTGCCGCTGTTATTTAATTCATGATAACTTTCCCCATTCATCAGGTTTATATTTAAATCCGGTAGTGCGGAAGTTACATTGTAAATAATCACGGAGGTAAACCCTGCGCAACTGGATTCAGCTTAATGGAGAAATAAACCTGCGAACTGGTCTATGGTGCTGTGTGAGTACTGCAATAGGTGGAATATGATTTAAATTGGTGGCATGGTTCAGAACAATTGGGTGCATAAGAATAATAATATCATTAAGAACTCACAGATCTTGTACCAGATGCTATTCAGTGCACCTTGACATAAGGACTGGAGAAATTGGCATGTTAGAATGAGATTGGCATGGCACCAATATTTCTTGATTCAATAATGACTCCACAAGCTCCAGGATTCATGCAGCAGAACTTTTAAGTGGAATATAATAGAAACTAGCCTGTACTTAAATGATTGTGTGTGCAATCTTCATAAGAACATCTTTTAACTTTTTTTGGTGCCTGTTTTACAGACTGTTTTAAATAAGGCCAGCTCCTGTGAGCTGTGGCACAAGGCATTTTACTTAAGGCAGAACTAAAGGTTGAATATGTTTCAAGTTCTCTTGCAGAGGCTCTTGTGCTACAATGTCTGTTATGTACTCTAACAAATTGGAGGGTTGTGCCCCATACAGACAAGCAGCTCCAACTGCATTTTAATGGGAAAATTGATCTAAAATTATGAACATGGAAGAAACTAAAGTTCATCAGTAAATGGCTGTAACCAGTACAAACAGGATAAGCTTGGGGGTTAGGATGCAGGAAAGCAGAGTCAGCATGATTAACATAAGAATCTTCTAGTCTTTGTGACAAGACCATAAGACCAAGATAAGGAGTGGTAAGGAACAATAGAATGTAGGAAGTTGAGGTAGTCTGGATCAGATAAGGGTCTCCTAGCCCTGGACAGAAGTACCAAGTCCTACATATCTAATTAGCTAACCATACACAGATTTATACATATGAAATTAGCCAACCCTAGATAGAATGAGTCAACTCTGCATACCAAGAGACTGTAGCCCCGAGAATCAGGAAGGTGTGAATAAGGACAATAACATGAAGGGACACCGACAGGATACCCCTGGTCCTCCAAGTGTACTGAAACTGCACGTAGGCAGGAAGGATTACCTATGCCCAACCCATCCAGGGGGCAGAAGAATGTAAGGGGGGAGGGCACTCTGACCTGAAATTGACTGTATAAAAGTTGGGTGAGCCCCAGTGTATGTGTGTATTCCCAGGGTAAGGGGAAGCACCCAACTTTGCATTGTTGTAGTAATAAATGTTCTTTGTTCTCAATTTTTGTCTCGAGCAATTTCTTTAAAGGTACTTTAATTTCTAACAATTCTATTGTTCTGGTCAAGAGTAATGACAATGTTGACATTAATCATCTGCTTGTAGTAGTGCCAAGTTTTTCAACATTACCCCAGGAATCTGTGGCATTTTACAGAAGATTTTTTTTTGTGAACTGTTCGTACAAAATACGAGTTCCTAGATTTAAATCTGAATTGAAGTGATGGTTGGAATTCAGAGTTGCTTCGAAGCAACTGGCAGATTAAAGGCAATCAATTACAATGGATCAACCATCAACTTTTGCTTCATAAAATGGCGCTAGTCCGGTGAGGTTGTGAAATTTGCGGTGTCAATTATAAATGTCATCTGTTCCCAAACAATTCCAAAGTCATTTGGCAGAAACTGATGCCCTGTTCAGTGACCTGACCTTTAACAGTGACATCTGTAGCTCAGTTGCATCAGAGGGCACAAAAGATTCTTGAAGCTGACATGTTCCTGAGTGAAAAGAGCAGCCCTGTGAAAGTATGCTTTGATAGCCTGTGGCTTTCCAAGCTCATTTCTCTCACTGATCTGACTCGGTGCATAAATGATCTCAACGTGAAGTTGGAGGGCAGAGAGAAACTAATCTGTGATTTATGCAGCAATGAGAAAATACTTCTTTGTAAAACTGCAGCTCTTTAATAAGTGGTTAGCTGAAGGCAAACACAACCATTTTCTTTTGAACAGAGCCAAACTCTGCAATCAGAGTTTGCAAATGTGTTGGAACCACTGTTTAGCTATTAGCCCTGTCTGTATGAAAATACTGTATGGGCAGGCCCGCCCCCTGTACCTGTGACTCCTCCCCTCTGAATCCCCATGAAGGCTGTTACGCCCAAACCCCTCCCTCAGTCCTGCCTTGGCACCGGGCCAGCAGCACGTGAGATGTGCTGATGTTTTAATCACATCTCTCAGTCTAATGTGGTTAATCGATAGCACTACAGCAAAAGACAGTTTCTGAGAGATTCCAAAATGTCAACCAACATGATGCTGACAAACTTTTATCTGAAAATCAGTTTGCTGTCAGTGTTTCAGCACCTGAAATTCTACATTGGTAACTCATTGATTTCCAAACAAACAATGCTTTGAATTACAAAACAATTAAGGTTATTTGATTGCATTTTCACAAGCATCTCTCAAGTGACAATATTTTATGTCTGAAAAGAAAATTGCATGTGGTTTCATTATGTCTTTGTCCTGTGTAATGAACAAAAAAGTTCACAAGTGATAGATGGAAGCTATCTGATGTCTATTTACATGCTGTACTCTGCATTAGCATCTCCAATATTTGCCAGACAGTGGCTGCTTAATCAATGAGGGTGGTACGGTTAGCGCAACTCTTTTACAGCACCAGCGATCAGGACCGGGGTTCGAATCCCCCGCTGTCTGTAAGGAGTTTGTAAGTTCTCCCCATGTCTGCATGGATTTTCCCTATGGGCTCCGGTTTCCTCCCACCATTTGAAATGTACAGGGGATCTAGGTTAATTGGGTGTAACTTAGGTGCCATGCACTCTTGGGCCGAAATGACCTGTTATGGTGCTATATTCTGACAGCACTGTAATATTTTTAAATATTTTAAAATATTAATCAAGAAATTAAAGTTTCAGAGAAATCTCAGTGTGGAGACAGTAGCCTCAAGTTTCTGTGAACAAACAATTCCAGTAATCTGACCTGGATCAGTTGATGTGATGGTCAAGAAAGTACACGCACACCTCAAAATTCTTTGAAACCTAAATTAAATTTGGCATGTCCCCTTGTCCCTTAACAAAATCAGCAGGTACGCTATTGATATTATTGTAGACATACAGCATGGTAACAGGTCATTTTGGCCCACAAGTCCATGCCCCCCCCTTCCTTCCTTTGGCTTGGCTTCGCGGACGAAGATTTATGGAGGGGTAATGTCCACGTCAGCTGCAGGCCCGTTTGTGGCTGACAAGTCCGATGCGGGACAGGCAGACACGGTTGCAGCGGTTGCAAGGGAAAATTGGTTGGTTGGGGTTGGGTGTTGGGTTTTTCCTCCTTTGTCTTTTGTCAGTGAGGTGGGCTCTGCGGTCTTCTTCATAAGAGGTTGCTGCCCGCCGAACTGTGAGGCGCCAAGATGCACGGTTTGAGGCGGTATCAGCCCACTGGCGGTGGTCAATGTGGCAGGCACCAAGAGATTTATTTAGGCAGTCCTTGTACCTCTTCTTTGGTGCACCTCTGTCTCGGTGGCCAGTGGAGATCTCGCCATATAACACGATCTTGGGAAGGCGATGGTCCTCCATTCTGGAGACGTGACCTACCCAGCGCAGTTGGGTCTTCAGCAGCATGGATTCGATGCTGTAATTAACCTACACCCCGCTACGTCTTGAATGGTGGGAGGAAATCAGAGTTCCCGGGAAAATGCATGCAGACATAGAGAGAATGTATAAACTCCATACCGACAGCGCGGGATTCAGAGCCTAGTCCCAATTGCTGGCACAGTAAAGGCATTGCGCTAACCAACCCCACCACCCCAAGATCTGAAGCTGCAGAATGCTGTGAGTCATCATGCACATTTCCCTCCCACCACTTCCCCCCTATTGAATCCATCTTTGTCTCCTGCTGGCGAGGAAAGACAGGCAACATCCCACCCTGGACACACACTCTTTGCCCTCCTCGCATTGAGAAGAAAGTTTCAAGAATGTGAAATTGTGCACTAACAAAATCAGAGACTCATTTGAAGATTCTTACTTTGTGCATCATTGATTATTGAATATTTATTTTCTGTATTGCACGGTTTGTTTGAATGGCCTTCTTCTTTACATTTCTCACTTTTGGATACATATCTTTTTTTGAGTACAGCTGATAAGCAGAAATTCTGCTTGGTCCAGAGGAAAGAGGATCTCAGGGTTGTATGTGAAGTCATGTATGTACTCTGACAATAAATATGAAGGTAGTTTCTTCCCTACAACCAGTGCTCACATGCCCCCTTGCTAGGTACCAATTGATGGTTTCACTGACACTCGAATCTACAATTGTACTTTCTCACAGCTGTGTGCATGTCAGAGTTGATTTGCCAGACTGCTTGCTGAAGAACCCTTCTCCCTGTACCAAGTATAACATGCCCCATTCCTCCATCATGCTCGAGAGATGAGCACGTTTGTTAGTGGCCCTTTGGTTAAAAAAAAGTTCAGGAAACTTAGAACAAGAAGGCATAAACTTAACTTCAGAGAAAGGCCACGCACTAATCAGTGGAAGTCTGAGTTTCTTCTCTGTCAGTGTTGATGACAGACACCAACAATTTATGACATTTGTTATGACCAGTTAAATCCAATATTTTGTGGATGATTCTAAATGGAACCATTTTCACCTGTAGCAGGTAATATTCCAATAATTTGCTGATGAGATAAGCAATGTTAGATTTATTCATTATTTGACAGAGGGAAGAGTGGTTAGGGACGATCTTGCATTTGGATGAAGGGCTATTCTTGGTAATTGAAAATAATACAGTTTGATCTATTTCAGATGCTTGGTTCAGAGAACTGCTAAGAAAACTAATGTATTGATCGGTAGTCATCTACGTAAAGACAAGTAGTATTTTGGTAAATGTAGCTCTTAGCTATTGGCACTTCACTTAATTGAAGAATTAACACACACTATGGTGTGTGTGGATTGTGGACTCAAGCGTGGCCCAGATTGATGGTTAGAAAGTGATTTTTCTGTGTCATCTGTGGGAAGGAATAAACCAACTCCTACTTTATCTGATCCTGAAGGCAAATGTTTCTGTGGTGAACTGCTGTCCACTCTTTAATCTGGCTCACTCCGTCCTGTGTCTGTACCCGTGGCTCCTCCCTCTTGACCCTGTATAAAGGCTCCATCACCACACCCCCTCCCCAGAAATCCTGGTCACAGCCCAAGATGACCTTCGGGTTTATTGTAAATAAACACCTACAGTTCCGTAACTCTAGTCTTTTGAGTTTTTGATAGTGCATCAATTTTATTTACAATATTTTCCCAACGATGGACCCTGATAAGCTGGAGATCAACCCACAATCACCAGAAGCCTGACTGCTTTGATCTCTGGCTATGCTGCTTTGAGGTCTTTCTACAGAACTCCACCATAGTCGTGGCCATAGAGGCAAATAAGCCGCACCTACTCCCAGATTGGAAGAAATGTTCCCAATGATCAGGGATGCCTCAACATAGAAGGAGGCAATGACCATACTCAAGGACCAGTACAGGAAGAAAGTTAATGAGGCACAAGCTGGCCACCTGCAGACAGCAACCCGGTGAATCAAGTGACAAGCTCCTCTGTGCCCTGTGGGGACTGTAACTTCCAGTCAGTGTCAGCTGCCCAAAACACAGAGGACATGATCCAGGACGCCTATGTCACAAGTGTCAGGTTGGACTATGGGTGCCAGAGGCTACTCAAGCAGAGTAAGTTAGACCTAAAATGGAAAATCGACCTTGTAAAATTGCTGGAGATCACCGTAACATGGAAGCTAACTTGGTGAATGATGTGAGGTCCACACAGGGGTCACCATCTTGGGACATGGGTTAACAGGCCAGCAGCCCACTACCACATTCGATGAACAAGCCCTCCACAGCCACAGTCTCCCAGGAGCATCTAAATGGAAGCCAACCAAAGTGCCCCTGAAACCACTGCCCGGTGAAAGATGCTACATGCTTGAAGTGCAGAAAGAAGGGACACTACACAAAGGCATGTCAATCGCAGCCGCCTTCCAGTCCCAGCACCACCGCGTGTGCAGCATGGGAGCTGCCATCTTGGATGCTGCCAACTTCTGGGGATGACCACACCGCTGCATGGGCACTGCCATTATGCTGCCAGACTATGAGTTAACATGGGCCAGAACACGAACCAACTGTGGTACTGGATCAAAACAGTTCACATCAACTCTCCTGGTCTACGATGGACATCACGATCAATGATCAGGTGACAAGATGCCTTTTTGATAGCGGGAGCACTGAGAGTTTTTTCCACCCTGATACACAGTGCAGCGTAAAGCAAAGCCAGTAAGCTATAACGTCACCCTGGCCACAAAGTCCACGCACCCAAGATCCGCAACTACACCACCGTAACACTGATGGTGTGGGGCACAACTTATAGGGTCTTTAAACTCTTCATCATGCCACAGCTCTGCACACCATTACTGTTGGGGTTGGACTTTCAGTGCCACCTCAAGAGCATTATGATGCAATTTAACAATCCTCTCCCCACTCACAGTCAGCAACCTGCAGTTTGTCAGCCGGCTGCCCTGCTCCACCTCCACTTCTCCATTGACCCAACCAACACGCATCTCTCTACTCTCCGTATCAATCCCCCACCACTGTTCGTGAACCTCACCCACAACTGTAAACCAGTTGCTACAAAAAGCAGCCAATACAGTGAAGGGGACGGGGCATTCATTAAAGCAGAAATGCAGCGACTCTTGGAGAGCCCAAGTAGTGGTGATCAAGGATGGGGGGGGAGGGAGTAAACAGAATGGTGATTGATTATAGCCAAACTATTAACCACTATACACAGCTGGATACACATACCCCCTCCCTCACATTACAGACTTGGTCCATCAAATTGCCCAATATCATGTGTTCTCCATGAATGACTTGAAATCCACCTACCACCAGCTCCCCATCCATCCGAGGACCACCAGTACGCCGCCTTCGTAGCAGATAGCCATCTCTACCATTTCCTCAGGGACCCCTTTGGTGTTACCAATGACATCTCCGTCTTCCAGCAGTATCATGTAAGTATCAATCGCATGTCATATCATACTGTGCTATGATTAATATACAGAGAAAACACTCTTGTCTTTACTCTTGGCCCAGTAAATTACACTAATTTGCAGTCATTAGGCGCTTTCAAGCTGCCTTGTAAAGTGGGGTTAACCAGGCAAATTGCCTGGTTAGCGTCGCACTCACAAGGCAGCTTAGAAAGATCTGACCTGGTCAGTGTGGCCCTAAATCAATCGGGTCCCTGCCCTACCTCAGAGGCAGTCAGGGAACCCAGTTAAACTTACCTAGGTCTTGTCCACTGGCAGGTTGAAAATGAAAATGTCTGACCTGATTATTCCTGTGATGTCAGCACTTGCGTGCGTGCGTCACTGGGCAGTATGTTGGCACCAAGTTCAAATGTAGAGGAGTAAATCAGCAGTCCAGGTCAGGAAAGGGGATATTATTATGTGGTTTAAATGTGCTTCCCAGGAAGAGTAAAGTTAAAATCTTTTACTTCATTTCATCCGGTGAGTGTGTGATGCATCACTCACTGTGTCATCACAGGCGTGGGATCCCCTTTAAATTACTAGGTTGGCGATTTAATAGGGCAATCCCCTGCAGGTTAAAAGGTTCTGGAAGCACCTTTGACCCATTAATTGTACCTGGGTCACAGGAGGGCTACCCAGGTGTGGCAGTTTAAAAGCATCTATTGAGATTAGTGTGAGATGCAATCCAAGTTGATTGTCCTCTCAATCAAAGACACCCAAGATGGCTATGAGGTAGGTTATGTATTGACCAAATCTTTCCTTCAATGTTTCTCCAAAATTTTACGTTGATCACAAAATATTCTGTTGTAATTTTATAAAATCTTTTTAGTCTAGACCGGTAGTTCTCAACCTTTTTCTTTCCACTCACATACCCTATGACCATCAGTGGTCTGTGATTATTAAGGATTTGCTTCAGATGGTATGTGAGTGGAAGGTTGAGACCCAATTGTTACTGAAATATTTTGCTTGAGAAAAGTGTGCTTGATGGACTACCTTAAACTAAATTGCACCTAGCACAAAGAGAAGATGAGTAAACCTGTTTCAAAATTGAATTATGTTAAGAAACCTCTATCTCAATGGTTTCCTCTCTTGGTGGCTTTAATTGGGTGTGTTAGTATTATCAAAATGAATATTTATGTTTTTGTCCCTAAATACTTTTATAATTCATTAGATTCTCTCACTTTTGTTTGCAAAAACACATGCCCCCTGCTTCAAAAAATTTTTTTTTCAAAATACTAAAATAAATGGGGATTTGGCATTATCTCATTGTAGAATTTGTTACTGGGCAGCCAGTATTAGATATATTACTACCAGGATTCATCATGTTGAAAAGCAAGGTGCTTCAAGATGGATTGACCTAGTGATTAAGTCGACTAGAAGGTACTCTCTCATATCGAGACTTGGAGCACCCTTGCCTTTGGCTTCCAATTTAACTGATAATTTGGTAGTCAGACACATCTTGAGAATTTGGTTTCAATTTAGAAAATATTTTGATGACCATAGGATTTTATTGATTAGCCCTATTCTACTCGTACCTTTTTTCTACCTTCGGTCCAAGATTTGGGTTAAGCTTAGCTGGCCAAATGTTTCTAGGTCTATATATTGACCAAAACTTGGCTTCTTTTGAACAACTACCTGTTAAATTTAAAATAACTATACTTTTTTTTAGTCATTTACAGATTAGGAGCCTCTTAAATTCTTTCATGTTGAGGCTTCCACAGGATTTAGATATGAACCTTATTTGGGAAGTATATAATTTTAAACCTATTCATAAGCAATTGCTTTCAGCCATTTATGAACTGTTCTCAAGATCTAGGGATAATTCCCTAGGTGGTATTAAGAAATTATGAGAACAAGACTTTCAACTGCCATTTGCCGAAACTGCATGAGATTCTAGTTTGAATTTATTATTTTTGAAATTGTCATATTTGCAATGCAGAATGTCCAGAAGCTAGTTTATATGCAGTACCATGGAATTTATTTACCACAAAATTGCGAAGAGGACGTCATTAGTCCCATTATATCCTTTATCATATTAAAGTTGTATTTAGGTTGATCTCTGGTCTTGATCCACTGTCGTGATTTTTCATTTGATTTCTGTGAACATTTTACAGAGAGAATATCTGCTTCCCTACCTTTCAAAAAGTGAGTTCCTGACCCCCACTGCCAAAGAAATGTGTCTGTTCCGGTGATGTACTGTTTTGTTTAACAAGGGAAAAACAAAATCCTTAATTTCCTCTAACCCTTAAATTCTGAAGTGCATATCCCCTCATTAATATGTCCTTACTGAGGGAAGTCCTGGTCACAAGGATTCTCATAACCATGACAAGGATTCCCAAATGGCAGGGGTCCACTGGCCAGGATTACTGATATCAAGAAGGATGAATATTGACCAGGAACTGTGACTTCTCTGTGGAAAACAGCAAGAGCCAAGAGCTTTATCAGGCATTCAGCTTCACATAATTTCCATCTCGCATTCTGTTATTTGTTCATCTGTTTGGATAGAAAAATGTAACCAAACAAATTAGGAATACCTCAGCTGAGTAGTGATACATCCTGCTGGTGGGTTTAGAAGGACGGCCAATGGAAAATTATCTCTCAATCCATGTTCGGAGGTCACAGATGGCATTTAGAAATTGCTAACCTAAAGCAGAGAAGGGTTAATCTCTAAACTCCAACATTTAGAAGGAGGCTATTGGAAATAACCTGGTCTTCATTATCAGTAAGTATTTAAAATGTAGACACATACTGACACCAATTAAGGAAAATGGAGCTTGTTAACTACCAATTGGTCTATTATGCAGTCCTTTGCAAATTGGCTGTCATTTAAACATCCTCAGTAAGCAAAAATCACTTATCTGACAATTCAATTAAGACTGACTTCATAAAAACAATTACAACACCAATGGCTGTGACTCTAAAGCCTGGTTTATATTTACATGGACTAAAAATTTGAATTACAACTGTCAAATGGATCCTTACAGCTGAGAATAATATCACCTCACAAAAAAAAGACAATAGCTTGAATTTGATGGCTTACATTAGTAAAGATATATATTCAGAATATATAATATTGACTCATTCAGGAATATAAAAATAAGTTTATGACCCACAGTCAGCAACAAATTAATTTTGTTTCAAAGTACGAGGAGGACATGTATCACCATATATAAATATATATATATTTACATTTTTTTTTAATGATAGAGTTACTCAAAGGGCTGAATAACCTCATTCTGCTCCTGTTTTATGATTTTATCCACAGCTCCCCGCTTTTGCAGATATTGGCCCTATTCTGTTTGAAGATATTGGTGGCTGATTGAAAAGATACATCAGGCTGAAGGTTTGTGGAGATCTATGTGAAGGTGACAATGAGAAATTCATGATGAGCAATGTTCAAACTGCAGTGGCTGTGAAAGGGGCCACATTCGCTCAGGAGTCTTTCTTATTATATTCCGGTGTTGCTGAATATAGAGAAAATCAAGATTGGGTGGTGACCAAATATGTGGCAGCCTGGGCAAGTGGTGGGATCAGATGCAATAGTTGCGTTTAAGAGGCTTTTAGAGACCACATAAATAGGTCGGGAATATTGCATTATTGCAAGCAGGAGAATTTAAATTTAATTTGGGCATCATATTTGATGCAAATGCCATGGACCATAGAGACTGTAGATATGCTGCATTGTTCTGTGTTCTACCTGCTTCTAATGTGAGATGGGGCCGGAAGAGGAACTTTGAAGTCATTGTGACTATCCACGGCTGGATGGAATTGGAAGTGGTGTCTAGGCATTGGGTAAAATAGTTAGCAGAGCTTAAGATTTTGTGTAGGATCAATGTGGAGAGGGAGCTAGGGGGGTCAGGAGAGTGGGGTGTCAGCGTAGCAGTCAAGGAGTTAGTTTGGTAGCAGGTGAATATAACTGGAGGAACGAGAGATGTGATCAGTGAATTCAGCACCACATTGTATAAATGTTGAGCCCTATACACTTAATGTATCGGGGCACTCCGACACTTTTTAAATTTAAATTTAGATGTGCAGCAAATTTTGGCCTGTGAGTCTGTGCCGCCAAATTTACACCCAATTAACAGGTTAATTAACCAATAAGTTTTGAATGGTGGGAGGAAACCGGAGGTCCCCAGGGAAAACCCACGCAGACACGTACAAAAGAATATACAAACTCCTTACAGACAGTGCAGGATTTGAACCCGAGTCCTAATTGCTGGGTGCTGCAGAGGAGTTGAGCTAACCGCTGCACCAACCGTACCGCTCCTTCATTCCCTCTGTGAAACAAATCTAATTAGCTGCTGTGGTGATGGGAGCAGGGGAGTTCAAGGTGCATCAACACCTCTAATTCTGACTGAAGGTGACTGGTAAAGCCTCAGCCTGAACTTCTGTGCTCGCTGGCTGTACTCTGCCATCAGTGAGAATGAGGATGTCCCAGGGGCTCACATTTTATTATTCGCTTTATCACCTAAATTCACAGCTCCATATAGCAAGTTGCGAGAGTTTTCCTCTGGTCACAGGATTATTTAGAGTGTATTCAGTTTAATCTTACTTTGTGGTAGCCGTGAGCTTTAGTAGCTCCATAGAGAGCATGGATTCATACGTCATGGAACAGGCCCTTTGGTCAAACTCCTCCATGTGGACCCAGTCGGCAATCATTTGTTTTTAGATCCTTCCAAGCCCTTTATATGCATAAATCTGCCCAAATGTCTTTTAAACCAAAATTGTGTCCAAGTCCAGTATCCCCTGGCTGCTCATTCCAGATATGAACCACCCTCTAAGTGGAAAATGTTGCCTCTCCCCTCCCACCTTAAACTGATGCCCTCTAGTCCTAAAATTATCTACTCTTGTAAAAAGACAGCAAGCATTCCTTTTATCCGTGTTCTGCATGATTTTATAAATCTCTGTAAGATCACCCCTCAGCCTCCTATGATCAAGAGAATAAAGACCCAGCTATCCTACCTCTCCCTATAACTCCATTCTTCTTCTACACCCCTTGATCCTTGTTCCCAGTCTCCTTCTACACTCCTTGTGCATCTCTTCTCCTTCTATAAGCCCACTGGCCCAGCAATATCCTGATGAATTTCCTCTGCACCCCTTTCAATTTATTGATGACGTTCCTACAGTTAGCCAACCAAAACTGCCACTGTACTCCAAGTGTGGTCTCACCAATGCCTTGTACTGCTGAAGGCCCAACCTTTATACTCAATTCCATACCCAATTAAGGCAAGAGTGCTAATCGCATCTTCACCACTCTATCCACCAGTGTTATAACTTCCAAGGACCGATACACTCCTTGTTAGGTGCCAGCAGGGGCCAAATAATTCTTTGAGCTCCTGAAGTTTGTTAGAACTTGGCCTTTGCAAGTGTGGATTTCACTAAAGGGAATAAGCAGAAATAATCTTTTGGCAGAATTAGTCTTGGATCTTTCTTTCTGCAATGTTCACTCCCCAGTTGTTTGTTATAGAAAAACCCAATTCTATTCCTTCCCTTCTGTTCCATTTTTTTCACTCTTTGAAAACTATGACTAATGTTAACATATTTAAGTCTATTATTTGAATTGCCAATTACTTGAATGAAATAGTCATTTATTTTATATTGAAACTGGGAACATTCAGTTCAATGTGGTCATTCTAATACTCTGAGAAGTACCGTATTTCAAAATATCCAATTCACATGTGTACTGTGAATAAGAAACTGGGCAATGACAATGGTCCTTAATGTCCTCAAGATGTGATGAGTCTTGAGGTCACTCACACTGTACAAGAGGAATTGACATTTAACAGAGAAGCACTAGCATAAACAAACTAGAAGGAATGTGTTATTCCTTACAACAAATGAATCATAGAATAGAGTCATGCAGCTTCAGGCCATTCAGCCCATCATGAACATGTCAACCATTTTTCTCTATACTTACCTGCATTAGGTTCATAGCTTTCTATGCTTGGCAATTCAAGTGTTCTTAAATGGAGAAAGATTTCCTTCTCCATCATTAGTGGTGGATAGGCTAGTTTTCTATTGCATCATGTTTGGTTGGACATCTTCAACCATTATAGAACATAGAACAATACAGGCTATTCAGCCTTCAATGTTGTGCCAACCCATATATTCTTTTTAAAAAAAACACAGATCATACCAGAAAATGTACTGTGTCTGCAATATTACAATGCTGAGCTGATGAATCTGTCCAATTCAAGGACCCGGATGCTCATTAAGAAAGCATTATTATGGAGACCTGTATTTACATGGTGGCTTGACTAACATAAAGTTATTTTATCCCAACTGCCATAAAATTAGTTTTTGAAGCCATTTATTCTATTTCCAATTGCTGGCGAGTCAGAATGATAGAAGTTTATAACTTGCATCATGAGGAATTTCAGTCAACACAGAGGACAAATTACATCCATGTAATGCTTTGCATAAAAGAAAATGTTCCTTACAATGAGTAAGAATGGAAAATGTATAAAGTGCTCGGGAGCTAGAAGTGTATTTGCAGAAGGATTAACCTTCTAAGGGAGAGTGAGGTGGTGGGAAATAGAGTTCAAATGCCATCCACTATCAAAGGATCAGAGGACAGAGGCTCTGCCCTCATCAAAAACAACTAAAGCAAGACTGATCTAATTTGATCTTGAATACAAGCACTGTCACAAACATAAGGCTGACAGGTTCACAAGATTTATTTGAGGAAAGACTCTGAATGCAGGGCAGATTGGTTACAGTTTATGAAAGGACTCTCTGCTAAAGTAAGTTTCCAAGTGTTAAAGATTGCAACAAGAAAGGTGAGAAATTTCACCCAAATGGATGAAGATTATAAAGATAAATGGATAATACACCAAAGATAAAATTTTAAAACATTTATTTTAAATTTAGACATACAGCACGGTAACAGGCCATTTCGGCCCACTAATCCGTGCCGCCCAATTATATCCAATTAACCGACATCCCCGGTTCATTTTTTATGTCTGGAGGAAACTAGAACCCTCAGAGAAAACCCCCGCAGACATGGGGAGAACGTACAAACTCCTTCCATGCAGAGCACAATTCAAACCAATCACTGGTGCTGTAAAAATGTTGTGCTAACTGCTATGTCAACTGTGCCATCTAGCAATAAATTGGTTCCATGGACTGGCAGTAGGAATGGTGTTTCAAGATTGACAGAACATGGGCCTCACACATTATTGCTGTTTTGACACCGAAAGCTTGTAGTGAAAGTTAAAGTGGGTGGCACAGTTGGCGTTGCAACGCCTTTACAGGGCCAACAATCAGGACTGGAGCTGGGTTCGAATCCCACGCTGTCTCGAAGTAGTTCTGTTCATTCTCCCTGTGTCTGCATGGGTTTTCTCCGGGGCTTCTGGTTTCCTCCCACCCTTCAAAGATGAACTGGGGTGTAGATTAAAGGGTGTAAAATGGGCGGCACAGGCTCGTCAGGCCAGAATACAGGGCTGTATGTCTAATTTTTTTTTAATTAAATGTAGCTGGAGGACAAATTGTGCACAGGCTAAATGAACTGAAAAATACCCTTTGGTTTTGTCACTGTTGAAGTGACAGTGATGTCAATTCCTCACCACTTGATGTCACCAAGGAGGCATTAGATTAATCCAAATGATAGAGGTTTGAGAATCAGCAAAATTTGTATGGATGGGCATCCTGAACTTGGTCATTTTGAGAGGGGACATAACTATGATCATGTGAGGCAAAGGGGATTGACTGTAACATTTCAGTCTCCACTGGGAGCCAAAAGCCATGACATTCATTTAAGTGCTCGAAGTTCAAAATCCAGGTTTATTGTCAGAGTACATACATCACAGTACTCAAGAAGAGACAAACTCCTGCAAACTAATATAGAAATGCAATACAGAGAGAAAGATAATCAATAAAGTGTACAAGTAAGAGTCCTAACATGGATCCCTGACTGAGTTTGTTGTTGAGGAGTCCGATGGTGGAGGGATGGGAGTTGTTGCTGAACCGGCTGGTGAGAGTCTTGTAGCATCTATACCTCTTTCCTGATGGTAGCAGTGAGAACAGAGCATGTACTGGGATGGTGTAGATCCAAGACGATTGCTACTGCTCTTAATGGCAGCATTCCCAGTAGATATTCTTAATGGTGGGAAGGATTTGTCTGTGATGTCCTGGGCCATGTCCACTACCCTTTGCAGAGCTTTCCGCTCAGGGGTATTGGTGTCCTCGTACCAGACCATGATGCAGCCAGTCAGCACACTTTCCACCACGCCTCTGGGGTAATTTGCCAGGGTTTCCGATGTCATTCCAAACATCCACAAACTCCTGAGGAAGTGGAAGCTCTGACGTGCTTTCTTCATGACGCCATTCGTGGGTTGGGTCCAGAAAAAACCCTCTGAGATAGTGACTCCCAAGAACTTACATTTGCTCACCCTCTCCACCTCTGATCCCCACTAATCACTGGATCGTACATGTCTTGTTTTCCCTTCATGAAGTCAACAATCAGCTCCTTGATTTTGATAACATTAAGTACAAAGTCGTTGGTGGTGCACCATTCAACAAAGTTTTCAAACTCCCTCCTGTACGCTGACTCATCTGGCTTTTTTAAAACAACCCACTACCAATGAATTTATAAATGGTGGTATTGTAGGATCAAGCCACACAGTCATAACGTATAGTGAGTAGAGCGGGGGTGGGGGGGGGGGGGGAGTTGTAAGAACACACAGCCCTGTGGTGCTCTGGCACTGATAGAGATTGTGGAAATGTTCTTACCAATCCTTGTTGATTGTGGTCTGGAAGTGAGGTCAGGATCCAGTTGCACTGTTGGGTGCTGAGGCCCAGGTATTGGAGTTTGTTGATTAGTTTTGAGGGAATAATGATGTTGAATGTTGAACTGTAGTTGATAAAGAGCATCCTGATGTCTGCATCTTTCCTCTGCTTTGATCCAGTGGTAATAATACATTTACAAGCAAATCCAAATAAGATCCCATTGAAAATTATTCATATCTTTAGAGCTAGTAGGAAAGCAAAAGCTTTAGTCAAGTGCCTGTTATTGTGTCAAAAGATCCAGCTCTGTCCACTCTTCATCCTGGTGGGAAGACAGCAGATTATTTGTGCATTGTTAGATCCTACAGGCAGTCATGTCATCCATTAATACTTTATGGTATTTTTACTTCAAGAAATATTGGAATAAATGAATCACTTTTCTGTTAATGTACTTAAATTGTTTATGATTGTCTGGAAGTATCTTGGCTTGATTTACCTTCTATTTCATTTTGATTTGCATGCAAGTAAACCATAGTTACAGCCACCCACACATTCTACCATATTCCATTCAAGTCATCCAGTTGGTTGAAAGTATTATCCTCCGGGGCAGCATACCATCCAGCATTGTTTGTTGAGATGCTTTTCAAACTTATTTTCTGGTTAAGGAAAGAGGTTATTGACAGGAGTATGAATATTTTCCCTCTGAAATGTCAAGTGTCAGTGTCAAACATCTTTCAATTATTATTTCATTCTGCCTCAACAAATAGCCTCAACTGCAAATCATCGGAATTCTCACAGATTGTGGTGTGATTATTCACTGCATCCTTTCCCAGCTACCTTCCAATTTAGAACATTAGGGACAGGTTTTGTTTAATGAACCCATGTCACAAGAAAATGATTTAGGTTGCATAAACACATACTTTTTACCATTTGTATTTAATTTGATGTCATATCTGTATGGCAGCTGTATTTTACTCATGGTGAACCTGTTAGGTTCCAAAGTCTCCTGTGCTTTTCAATCCCCTATATTCCAACTGATCCCAATTACCAAATTCCATCAGCTCTCTGAATACATCAACACAAATTTACCTTCAGAATATGATTCACAGAAAATGAAAATGAACACTTTGAATACATAATAAAGGTTTGATCTTCTGAACATTGCATTTGGCTCTTGTCACGATCATACATTGTAGCAACACTGAAATGTGACTGTTTCGAGAGGAATTGTGTTTTTTTTAAATCAATCCTTTTCACCTTATTTCTCCAAATTAAATCATGCACATCTCCACTTTCAGCAAACTTGAGGTACAAACAAGCATTGTTCTATTTCAGTGCATTCCCAACTTCCTCTTTGTCTTTTACATTTAAATTTATTTAGATATAGAGCACGGTAACAGGCAATTTCTGCCCACGAGCCCGTGCTGCCCAATGTGCACCCAATTAACTTGCAACCCCTAGTACGTTTTGAATGGTGAGAAGGAACCGGACCCCCCCCCCCACCCCCGGGGAAAACAATCGCTGACACGTGGAGAAGGTACCAACTCCTTACAGAAAGCGTGGATTTTGAACTCTGGTCCCGATTGCTGGTCCTGTTACAGCACTGCCCTAACCACTACACCAGCCGTGCTGCCCAAAAATGGCTTTTTTTAATTGCTGATTCTCAGAAAGTGGAATCACAATTCTTCATGCTCACTAGCATATGCGAGAAAGCTCCTTTGCATGAAGGTTACCCTTCCTTATAATAGATAAATAATTCTCATCTGAGTGTTAGTGTTTCAATTGTTGGGTTCTCAATATAAAAAGATAGATATGTGGCTGTTACCATGTTATATTGAGCTTACATACAGAATTTTAGAAAAGAAAGCACCTAACAAATCATTTAAGCACACAAAAAAAGTCGAGCATTCCTTAATAAACAATAATTTGACCTGATCTCTAAAACCACAAAAAAGTGAAAAAAAGAAAAGGAAGCTAAAACTATATCTAATTTACCCCCTCCCTCTAATCAAGGTGACCTTGTATAATAAATAAGAGCAAAAATGTGGATCCAATGTGACCCTCAAGCATCAGACAGTGAATCTCCGGAGCACATGACAATTCTTAATTCTTCCAGTTAAAATAAAATTCTAAGACTGGGCTGAACAACTTTATGAATTGAATCTTTCTATCTTTAATATTACATCGAATATCTCATAATCTAATAAGTTAGTAAACCAGAAGAACACAGCGTGTTTATTCCATTGCCTCCTGGACATTGAGTGCAGAAGATGGATGAAGGACTCGGTACAATGTGAGGTATCAGGTGGGAGATGTGTCAGGTTAGGTCCGATCAGAGAGAATCAGGATTTACTTACACATTCTATAGTTTACCCTGCTTTTTCTTACATTTCATTTCCTTTCATTTCTTGGGGTTTTGTTTAGCGGGATGGGGGGGGGGGCGGAATTGAGGTTTTGCTTAGGGGAGGGGATTGGGGAGTTGGAATTAAATTTAGGGGCATTGGGGGTTGGGGTTTTGTTTAGGAGGATTAGGAAGTTGGGGTTTGTTTAGGAGGATTGGGGAGTTGGGGTATGTTTAGGAGGATTGGGGGTTGGGGTTTGTTTAGGAGGATTGGGGGTTGGGGTTTGTTTAGGAGGATTGGGGGTTGGGGTTTGTTTAGGAGGATTGGGGGGGTTTGGGGTTTTGTTTAGGGGATTGGGGAGGTTGGGGTTTTGTTTAGCGTATTGAGAGGTTGGGGTTTTGTTTAGGGGATTATGAGGTTGGGGATTTGTTTAGGGGATTGAGAGGTTGGGGTTTTGTTTAGGGATTGAGAGGTTGCGGTTTTGTTTAGGGGATTGAGAGGCTGGGGTTTTGTTTAGGGGATTGAGAAGCTGGGGTTTTGTTTAGGGGATTGAGAGGCTTGGGTTTTGTTTAGGGGATTGAGAGGTTGGGGTTTTGTTTAGGGATTGAGAGGTTGGGGTTTTGTTTAGGGGATTGAGAGGCTGGGGTTTTGTTTAGGGGATTGAGAGGCTGGGGTTTTGTTTAGGGGATTGAGAGGCTGGGGTTTTGTTTAGGGGATTGAGAGGCTGGGGTTTTGTTTAGGGGATTGAGAGGCTGGGGTTTTGTCTAGGGGATTGAGAGGCTGGGGTTTTGTTTAGGGATTGAGAGGCTGGGGTTTTGTTTAGGGGACTGAGAGGCTGGGGTTTTGTTTAGGGGACTGAGAGGCTGGGGTTTTGTTTAGGGGACTGAGAGGCTGGGGTTTTGTTTAGGGGATTGAGAGGCTGGGGTTTTGTTTAGGGATTGAGAGGCTGGGGTTTTGTTTAGGGGATTGAGAGGTTGGGGTTTTGTTTAGGGATTGAGAGGTTGGGGTTTTGTTTAGGGGACTGAGAGGCTGGGGTTTTGTTTAGGGGATTGAGACGCTGGGGTTTTGTTTAGGGGATTGAGAGGTTGGGGTTTTGTTTAGGGGATTGAGAGGTTGGGGTTTTGTTTAGGGGATTGAGAGGTTGGGGTTTTGTTTAGGGGATTGAGAGGTTGGGGTTTTGTTTAGGGGATTGAGAGGTTGGGGTTTTGTTTAGGGGATTGAGAGGTTGGGGTTTTGTTTAGGGGATTGAGAGGTTGGGGTTTTGTTTAGGGGATTGAGAGGTTGGGGCTTTGTTTAGGGGATTGAGAGGTTGGGGTTTTGTTTAGGGGATTGAGAGGTTGGGGTTTTGTTTAGGGGATTGAGAGGTTGGCGTTTTGTTTAGGGGATTGAGAGGTTGGCGTTTTGTTTAGGGGATTGAGAGGTTGGGGCTTTGTTTTTTTTTAATTTTTTTTATTTTTCACACTATAAACCACATTGATCAAGATACATACATTTTCCTTTTCAAATATATACAGTGTCGTTTTCTCCCCCCCCTCCCACCTTCCCAACCTCCCCTCCCACCCTCCCTACCTCCCCTCCCATATATTTAAAGTTCAGAATCTAAGATGCATTAAACCCGTCAAACAATGTTGTCACTCAATAAAAATAAACAAGAAATTCCACTGAGTCAATTCTTTTCATTCCCTTCTCCTTCTGTCATTTTAGGTGGTAGATGTCCCCAGTAGGTTTTCTCTATTGTGTTTCATGTATGGCTCCCATATTTGTTCAAGTATTGTAATATTATTTCTTAAATTATATGTTATTTTTTCTAATGCAATACATTTATTCATTTCTATATACCATTGTTGTATTCTCAAGTTATCTTCTAATTTCCAGGCTACAGCTAGGGCTATCCTAACAAATCTTTTTTTTGCACCATCCAAATCAAGTCCAAATTCTTTGTTTTTTATGTTACTTAGAAGGAAGATCTCTGGGTTTTTTGGTATATTGCTTTTTGTGATTTTATTTAATATCTGGTTTAGATCTTCCCAAAATTTTTTCACTTTCTCACATGTCCAGATTGCATGAATTGTTGTTCCCATTTCCTTTTTACAGCGAAAATATCTGTCAGATACTGTTGGGTCCCATTTATTTAACTTTTGAGGTGTAATATATAGCTTATGTATCGTTATATTGTATCATACGTTACCTCGTATTTATTGTATTTCTCATAGTTCCTGAGCATAACTTCTCCCACGTTTCCTTCTTTACCTTTATGTTTAGATCTTGTTCCCATTTTTGTTTAGTTTTACCATTTGTTTCCTCATTCTCCTTTTCTTATAGTTTAATATACATGTTTGTTATAAATTTTTTGATTATCATTGTGTCTGTAATCACATATTCAAAATTACTTCCCTCTGGTAACCTCAGACTGCTTCCCAATTTGTCCTTCAAGTAGGATTTCAGTTGGTAGTATGCCAACACTGTATTGTGAGTTGCATTATATTTATCCTTCATTTGTTCAAAGGATAATAATTTATTTCCTGAAAAGCAATTTTCTATTATTTCTATTATTTTTAACCCTTTTTTCTCCCATTCTCTAAAGAAAAGGTTATCTATTATAAAAGGGATTAGCTGATTTTGCGTCAGTATTAGTTTTGGTAGTTGGTAATTTGTTTTATTCCTTTCTACATGAATCTTCTTCCAAATATTGAGCAGATGATGTAATACTGGAGAATTCCTACGTTGTACCAATTTTTCATCCCATTTATATAATATATGTTCAGATATCTTCTCCCCTATTTTATCTAGTTCTAATCTAGGCTTTTCCCTTGTTTGATAAAAATCTGATAGGTATCTTAATTGTGCTGCTCTATAATAATTTTTTAAAGTTTGGCAGTTGTAAGCCTTCTTGTTTATACCATTCTGTTAATTTATCTAGTGCTATCCTCGGTTTCCCCCCTTTCCATAAAAATTTCCTTATTATTTTCTTTAACTCCTTGAAGAATTTCTCCGTCAAGTGTATTGGCAATGCCTGAAATAGGTATTGTATCCTTGGGAAAATGTTCATTTTAATACAGTTTATCCTTCCTATTAGTGTTAGTGGTAAGTCTTTCCAATGCTCTAGGTCGTCCTGTAATTTTTTCATTAGTGGATAATAATTGAGTTTATATAGATGGCCGAGGTTTTTATTTATTTGTATACCTAGGTATCGTATTGCTGGCATTTGCCATCTGATTGGTGATTCTTTCTTAAATTTGGAGAAATCTGCATTATTCATTGGCATTTCTTCACTTTTATTTGCGTTAATCTTGTATCCCGACACTTCTCCATATTCCTTCAATTTCTTATGTAATTATTTTATTGATATTTCTGGTTCTGTTAAGTATACTATAACGTCATCTGCAAATAAACTGATTTTATATTCCTTGTCTTTTATTTTTATCCCTTTTATTTTATTTTCTGTTCTTATCAGTTCTGCTAGTGGTTCTATGGCTAACGCGAACAATAAGGGCAATAGTGGGCATCCCTGCCTTGTTGATCTGCTTAAGTTAAATTGCTTTGATATATATCCATTTACTGTCACTTTCGCCAATGGCCCCTTATATAATGCTTTAATCCAATTAATATATTTCTCTGGTAAACTGAATTTTTGTAGTACTTTAAATAAATAATTCCATTCTACTCTGTCAAAGGCCTTCTCTGCGCCTAAAGCAACCGCTACTGTTGGAGCTTTATTTCCTTCTACTGCATGAATTAAGTTAATAAATTTACAAATATTGTCTGTTGTTCGTCTTTTTTTAATAAATCCAGTTTGGTCTGAATTTACTATTTTTGGTACATAGTCGGCTAATCTGTTTGCTTATAGTTTAGTTATTATCTTATAATCTGTGTTAAGTAAAGATATTGGTCTATATGACGCGGGAGCGAGTGGATCTTTCCCTGTCTTTGGTATTACTGTAATTATTGCTGTTTTACATGACTCTGGTAAACTTGGTGTTTTATCAATCCTTCCAGGAGGGGAGGAATTAATAAATCTTTAAATGTTTTATAGAATTCTATTGGGAATCCATCCTCTCCTGGTGTTTTATTATTCGGTAGTTTTTTTTATTATCCCTTGTATTTCTACTATTTCAAATAGTTCTGTTAATTTATTTTGTTCCTCTATTTGTAATTTTGGTAGTTCAATTTTAGTTAAAAATTCATCTATTTTGTCTTCTTTCCCTTCGCTTTCAGTTTGGTATAATTGTTCGTAGAATTCTCTGAAGTTTTTATTAATCTCTGTTGGATTATATGTGATTTGTTTGTCTTTTTTCCTTGATGCCAATACCATTCTTTTAGTTTGTTCTATCTTAAGCTGCCATGCTAGAATTTTGTGCGTTTTTTCCCCAGTTCATAATATTTCTGTTTTGTCTTCATTATGTTCTTCTCCACCTTATATGTTTGTAGTGTTTCATATTTTATTTTTTTATCTGCCAATTCTCTTCTTTTAGTTGTGTCTTCCTTCATTGCTAATTCTTTTTCTATATTTGCTATTTCCCTTTCCAACTGCTCTGTTTCCTGATTGTAGTATGTCTTCATCTTGGTTACATAACTTATTATTTGCCCTCTGATGAACACTTTCATTGCATCCCATAGTATAAACTTATCTTTCACTGATTCCGTATTTATTTCAAAGTACATTTTAATTTGTCTTTCAATGAATTCTCTAAAATCCTGCCTTTTAAGTAGCATGGAGTTTAATCTCCATCTATACATTCTTAGAGGGATGTCCTCTAACTCTATTGTCAATATCAGGGGTGAGTGGTCTGATAATATTCTAGCTTTATATTCTGTTTTTCTAACTCTGTCTTGCATGCGAGCTGATAACAGGAATAGGTCTATTCTTGAGTATGTTTTATGTCTGCCCGAATAATATGAATATTCCTTTTCCTTTGGGTGTTGTTTCCTCCATATATCCAAAAGTTGCATTTCTTCCATCGATTTAATTATAAATTTGGTTACTTTGTTCTTTCTGTTAATTTTTTTCCCAGTTTTATCCATGTTTGAATCCAAATTAAGGTTGAAATCCCCTCCTATTAGTATGTTCCCTTGCGTGTCTACTATCTTCAAAAAAATATCTTGCATAAATTTTTGATCTTATTCGTTAGGTGAATATACATTGAGTAAATTCCAAAACTCTGAATATATCTGACATTTTATCATTACATATCTCCCTGCTGGATCTATTATTTCCTCTTCTATTTTAATTGGTACATTTTTGCTAATTAATATAGCCACTCCTCTTGCTTTTGAATTATATGACGCTGCTGTTACATGTCCTATCCAATCTCTCTTTAATTTCTTGTGCTCCATTTCAGTTAAGTGTGTTTCTTGCACGAATGCTATATCAATTTTTTTCTTTTTTCAGTAAATTTAGCAGTTTCTTCCTTTTGATTTGGTTATGTATTCCGTTAATATTTAAAGTCATATAGTTCAACATAGCCATTTCATACTTTGTTTATCTTTCCTTTCCGTTTCCTCATCATCACCTTTCCTTCTTATCCATTTCAGCTTTCTTGTTTTGAACACTTTATAAGACAACATTTCTAAAACATCAAACATTTCCCTTATTCTCCTATCTAAAATTTCTTTAACCCCACTATCCCCTCCCCTTCCTGAGTTGCCCTTTATCCCTTGTCGGGCAACCACATCTCCCCTCTCCATTTGGATTTGCGAATTCACTCGCAAGCGTCAACTGATTTCGCAGTGACCGTAACTCCTCCCCACTCAGCCCCCCACAGAAAAGATTTTAATTTTCATATATAACAAAGGTCACTCTCTTAATTCCCTCCTTACTTCCTCTCTTCCCTTTCTATATTTTCCTTTAAATACGGATACACTCATGTACACACATATATATTATACCCATATACACACATACATATAGTTCATGGTCATTTTTGCTCTCGTTACATGTCTTCATCTCTCTGTCTGTTTTGTAGTTGTTCTGCAAATTTTCGTGCTTCCTCCGGATCCGAGAATAGTCTGCTTTGCTGCCCTGGATAACTATTTTAAGTACCGCTGAGTACTTTAGCATAAATTTATATCCTTTTTTCCATAGGATCGCTTTTGCTGTATTAAACTCCTTTCTCTTCTTCAGGAGTTCAAAACTTATATCTGGATAGAAAAAAATTTTTTGACCTTTGTATTCCAGTGGCTTTTTGTCTTCTCTTATTTTCTTCATTGCTTTCTCCAATATATTTTCTCTTGTTGTATATCTTAGGAATTTTACTAAAATGGATCTTGGTTTTTGGTGTGGCTGTGGTTTAGGGGCTAATGTTCTATGTGCCCTTTCTATTTCAATTTCTTCCTGTAATTCTAGTCTTCCTAGGACCCTGGGGATCCAATCTTTTATAAATTCTCTCATTTTCTTGCCTTCTTCATCTTCATTAAGGCCCACTATCTTTATATTATTTCTTCTATTATAATTTTCCATTATATCTATCTTCTGAGCTAACAGCTCTTGTGTCTCTTTAACTTTTTTATTAGATTCTTCTAATTTCTTTTTTAAGTCCTCTACTTCCATTTCTACGGCTGTTTCTCGTTCTTCCACCTTGTCCACTCTTTTTCCTATATCTGACATGACCATCTCTAATCTATTCATTTTTTCTTCTGTACTTTTAATTCTTCTTTTTATTTCACTAAATTCTTGTGATTGCCATTCTTTTACTGATTCCATATATTCTTTAAAAAAAATATATCCATTGTCTTGCCCTTCCCTTCTTCTTCCATTTCTCTATCTTCTTCTTCTTCTTCCTCTGCGTTGGTCATCTGTTGTTTCCTTGATTTCTTTTTACTCTCTTCTTTCTTGTTCTCTTTGTTTTCTATGTTCTCTTCTTGTTGTTGTGCTGTAGCTGTCATTCTCAGCTGTGGAGATCGACTCCTCAACTGGTCCCCCCTCCCGTCAGTGTTTTTTTTGTCATGTGCATGCGCGGTTGCGCACTTTTTCTTGGCTCCACGAGCCATTTTTGTAGACCCGAGCTCGGGACTTCAACTGACCTGAGGGAGCGGGCTTCTCTCTCTACAGCGAGCCTCCTCGGACAGGTAAGGCCTTCACCTTCTTCTTCCGATGTCTTTTCTTCTTCTCTTCTTCCCGTTGCTTTCGACTATTCTTTCTTCGCTGCCATTTTCTTCCCACCTTTACTTTCACTTTTTAATTTTTGTGTTTGTGCCTTTGTGTTTTCTGTGTTTTTTTTTTTAACTTTTCCGGAGAGGGCTGGAGTTCCCCGACCGGCCACTACTCCATCATGTGACTCCCAGGTTGGGGCTTTGTTTAGGGGATTGAGAGATTGGGGTTTTGTTTAAGGGATTGAGAGTTTGGGGTTTTCTTTAAGGGATTGAGAGGTTGGGGTTTTGTTTAGGGGATTGAGAGGTTGGGGTTTTGTTTAGGGGATTGAGAGGTTGGGGTTTTGTTTAGGGGATTGAGAGGTTGGGGTTTTGTTTAGGGGATTGAGAGGTTGGGGTTTTGTTTAGGGGAATGAGAGGTTGGGGTTTTGTTTAGGGGATTGAGAGGTTGGGGTTTTGTTTAGGGGATTGAGAGGTTGGAGTTTTATTTAGGGGATTGAGAGGTTGGGGTTTTGTTTAGGGGATTGAGAGGTTGGGGTTTTGTTTAGGGGATTGAGAGGTTGGGGTTTTGTTTAGGGGATTGGGAGGTTGGGGTTTTGTTTAGGGGATTGAGAGGTTGGGGTTTTGTTTAGGGGATTGAGAGGTTGGGGTTTTGTTTAGGGGATTGAGAGGTTGGGGTTTTGTTTAGGGGATTGAGAGGTTGGGGTTTTGTTTAGGGGATTGAGAGGTTGGGGTTTTGTTTAGGGGATTGGGAGGTTGGGGTTTTGTTTAGGGGATTGAGAGGTTGGGGTTTTGTTTAGGGGATTGAGAGGTTGGGGTTTTGTTTAGGGGATTGAGAGGTTGGGGTTTTGTTTCAGGGATTGAGGGGTTGAGATTTTGTTTCGGAGAATGGGGTTTAGGATTTGTTTTGGAGATTAAAGATTGGGATTTTGTTTCGGGGATTGGGATTTTGTTTCGGGGATTAGGATTTTGTTTCGGGGATTGGGGTTTTGTTTCGGGGATTGGGGTTTTGTTTCGGGGATTGGGGTTTTGTTTCGGGGATTGGGGTTTTGCTTCGGGGACTGGGGTTTTGTTTCGGGGACTGGGGTTTTGTTTCGGGGACTGGGGTTTTGTTTCGGGGACTGGGGTTTTGTTTCGGGGACTGGGGTTTTGTTTCGGGGACTGGGGTTTTGTTTCGGGGACTGGGGTTTTGTTTCGGGGACTGGGGTTTTGTTTCGGGGACTGGGGTTTTGTTTCGGGGACTGGGGTTTTGTTTCGGGGACTGGGGTTTTGTTTCGGGGACTGGGGTTTTGTTTCGGGGACTGGGGTTTTGTTTCGGGGACTGGGGTTTTGTTTCGGGGACTGGGGTTTTGTTTCGGGGACTGGGGTTTTGTTTCGGGGACTGGGGTTTTGTTTCGGGGACTGGGGTTTTGTTTCGGGGACTGGGGTTTTGTTTCGGGGATTGGGGTTTTGTTTCGGGGATTGGGGTTTTGTTTCGGGGATTGGGGTTTTGTTTCGGGGATTGGGGTTTTGTTTCGGGGATTGGGGTTTTGTTTCGGGGATTGGGGTTTTGTTTCGGGGATTGGGGTTTTGTTTCGGGGATTGGGGTTTTGTTTCGGGGATTGGGGTTTTGTTTCGGGGATTGGGGTTTTGTTTCGGGGATTGGGGTTTTGTTTCGGGGATTGGGGTTTTGTTTCGGGGATTGGGGTTTTGTTTCGGGGATTGGGGTTTTGTTTCAGGGATTGGGGTTTTGTTTCGGGGATTGGGGTTTTGTTTCGGGGATTGGGGTTTTGTTTCGGGGATTGGGGTTTTGTTTTGGGGATTATGGGGTTGGAGTTTGGGGTTTGTTTAGGGTATTGCGGGTTGGGGTTTGATTAGTGTGTTGGGGTTTTGTTTGCGGGATTAGGGGGTTGGGATTTTGTTTCGGGGATTGGGAGTTGGGGATTGGAGGGTTGGGGTTATTGTTTGGAGATTAGGGGGTTAGGTTTATTGTTTGGGGGATTAGGGGGTTAGGTTTATTGTTTGGGGGATTAGGGGGTTGGGGTTTTGTTTGGGGATTAGGAGATTGGGGTTTTTTGGGGGGATTTGGGGTTGGGGTTTTGTTTAGGGGATTGGTGGGTTTGGGATTTGTTTAGGAGATTGGAGGTTGGTTTTGTTGGGGGGGTTTGGGGTTTTTAGGAGGATTGGGTTTTTTGGGGGGATGGGGGTTGTGGTTTTTATATCATCATGTCTAATGGATTTGATTTTAATTTTAGTCTACTGTATTTTGCATCTGACTGATAATTTGTCTGGGAAAAAAATTAAATAAAAATTTCAAAAAAATAGAATCTGAATCTTCCAACCTCATTGGAAGTTTGTGTGAACTGTTGTCTGCTAACAGCCGCAACACTGTGGACCTAAAGCAAACACTCCCTTCCAAACAAGGAACAAGTTGCTGGAGGAGCTGAGGGGTTTGAGCAGCATCCGTGGGAGAAAAGACGTGGTTGTTGTTTCATCTTGGAGCCCTTCTCCAGACTAAGCGCAGAGGGGAGATCGTCAATATAAAGTGGACTGATTGGGAGGGATTGGACAGGAGCAAGGAGGGGATTTGTGAAGTTGGGTCTGATAACGGGTGACAGACAGATGAAACGGTCGAGGCAGTTGATTGGCAGGTGCCAGTCAAAGGGAGAGCAAGCCAAGTAAACTCC